>NW_026513119.1:39215-154150 GCF_027579735.1 Bombina bombina
TTATAGTATAACATAACTTACTGACAGAGGGTGACTATATATAGTATAACTTACTGACAGAGGGTGACTATATATAGTATAACTTACTGACAGAGGGTGACTATATATAGTATAACTTACTGACAGAGGGTGACTATATATAGTATAACATAACTTACTGACAGAGGGTGACTATATATAGCATAACATAACATACTGACAGAGGGTGACTATATATAGTATAACATAACTTACTGACAGGGGGTGACTATATATAGTATAACATAACTTACTGACATAGGGTGACTATATATAGTATAACATAACTTACTGACAGAGGGCGACTATATATAGTATAATATAACTTACTGACAGAGGGTGACTATATATAGTATAACATAACTTACTGACAGAGGGTGACTATATATAGTATAACATAACTTACTGACACAGGGTGACTATATATAGTATAACATAACTTACTGACAGAGGGTGACTATATATAGTATAACATAACTTACTGACACAGGGTGACTATATATAGTATAACATAACTTACTGACAGGGTGACTATATATAGTATAACTTATTGACAGAGGGTGACTATATATATAGTATAACATAACTTACTGACAGAGGGTTACTATATATAGTATAACATAACTTACTGACAGAGGATGACTATATATAGTATAACATAACTTACTGACAGGGGGTGAATATATATAGTATAACATAACTTACTGACAGAGGGTGACTATATATAGTATAACTTACTGACAGAGGGTGACTATATATAGTATAACATAACTTACTGACAGGGTGACTATATATAGTATAACATAACTTACTGACAGATGGTGACTATATATAGTATAACATAACTTACTGACAGAGGGTGACTATATATAGTATAACATAACTTACTTACAGGGGGTGAATATATATAGTATAACATAACTTACTGACAGAGGGTGACTATATATATAGTATAACTTACTGACAGAAGGTGACTATATATAGTATAACATAACTTACTGACAGAGGGTGACTATATATAGTATAACATAACTTACTGATAGGGTGACTATATATAGTATAACATAACTTACTGATAGAGGGTGACTATATATAGTATAACATAACTTACTGACAGAGGGTGACTATATATAGTATAACTTACTGACAGAGGGTGACTATATATAGTATAACTTACTGACAGAGGGTGACTATATATAGTATAACATAACTTACTGACAGAGGGTGACTATATATAGTATAACATAACTTACTGACAGAGGGTGGACTATATATAGTATAACATAACTTACTGACAGAGGGTGACTATATATAGTATAACATAACTTACTGACAGAGGGTGACTATATATAGTATAACATAACTTACTGACAGAAGGTGACTATATATAGTATAACATAACTTACTGACAGATATATATAGTATAACTTGCTGACAGAGTGTGACTATATATAGTATAACTTGCTAACAGAGGGTGACTATATATAGTATAACTTATTGACACAGGGTGACTATATATAGTATAACATAACTTACTGACAGAGGGTGACTATATATAGTATAACTTACTGACAGAGGGTGACTATATATAGTATAACTTACTGACAGAGGGTGACTATATATAGTATAACATAACTTACTGACAGAGGGTGACTATATATATAGTATAACATAACTTACTGACAGATGGTGACTATATATAGTATAACATAACTTACTGACAGATGGTGACTATATATAGTATAACATAACTTACTGACAGAGGGTGACTATATATAGTATAACATAACTTACTGACAGAGGGTGACTATATATATATATATATATATATATATATATATAGTATAACTTACTGACAGAGGGTGACTATATATAGTATAACTTACTAACAGAGGGTGACTATATATAGTATAACTTACTGACAGAGGGTGACTATATATAGTATAACTTACTGACAGAGGGTGACTATATATATATATATATAGTATAACTTACTGACAGATGGTGACTATATATAGTATAACTTACTGACAGATGGTGACTATATATAGTATAACTTACTGACAGAGGGTGACTATATATAGTATAACTTACTGACAGAGGGTAACTATATATAGTATACCATAACTTACTGACAGAGGGTGACTATATATAGTATAACTTACTGACAGAAGGTGACTATATATAGTATAACATAACATACTGACACAGGGTGACTATATATATAGTATAACATAACTTACTGACAGAGGTTGACTATATATAGTATAACATAACTTACTGACAGAGGGTGACTATATATAGTATAACATAACTTACTGACAGGGTGACTATATATAGTATAACATAACTTACTGACAGAGGGTGACTATATATAGTATAACTTACTGACAGAAGGGTGACTATATATAGTATAACATAACTTACTGACAGAGGGTGACTATATATAGTATAACATAACTTACTGACAGAGGGTGACTATATATAGTATAACTTACTGACAGAGGGTGACTATATATAGTATAACATAACTTACTGACAGAGGGTGACTATATATAGTATAACATAACTTACTGACAGAGGGTGACTATATATAGTATAACATAACTTACTGACAGAGGGTGACTATATATAGTATAACATAACTTACTGACAGAGGGTGACTATATATAGTATAACTTACTGACAGAAGGTGACTATATATAGTATAACATAACTTACTGACAGAGGGTGACTATATATAGTATAACATAACTTACTGACAGAGGGTGACTATATATAGTATAACTTACTGACAGAGGGTGACTATATATAGTATAACTTACTGACAGAGGGTGACTATATATAGTATAACTTACTGACAGAGGGTGACTATATATATATATATAGTATAACATAACTTACTGACAGAGGGTGACTATATATAGTATAACATAACTTACTGACAGAAGGTGACTATATATAGTATAACATAACTTACTGACAGAGGGTGACTATATATAGTATAACTTACTGACAGAGGGTGACTATATATAGTATAACTTACTGACAGAGGATGACTATATATAGTATAACTTACTAACAGAGGGTGACTATATATAGTATAACATAACTTACTGACAGAGGGTGACTATATATGAGGGTGACTATATATAGTATAACATAACTTACTGACAGAGGGTGACTATATATAGTATAACATAACTTACTGACAGAGGGTGACTATATATAGTATAACATAACTTACTGACAGTGGGTAACTATATATAGTATAACATAACTTATTGACAGCGGGTGACTATATATAGTATAACTTACTAACAGAGGGTGACTATATATATATAGTATAACATAACTTACTTACAGAGGGTGACTATATATAGTATAACATAACTTACTGACAGAAGGTGACTATATATAGTATAACTTACTGACAGAGGTTGACTATATATAGTATAACTTACTGACAGAGGGTGACTATATATAGTATAACTTACTGACACAGCTTGACTATATATAGTATAACATAACTTACTGACAGAGGGTGACTATATATAGTATAACATAACTTACTGACAGAAGGTGACTATATATAGCATAACATAACATACTGACAGAGGGTGACTATATATAGTATAACATAACTTACTGACAGGGGGTGACTATATATAGTATAACATAACTTACTGACATAGGGTGACTATATATAGTATAACATAACTTACTGACAGAGGGCGACTATATATAGTATAATATAACTTACTGACAGAGGGTGACTATATATAGTATAACATAACTTACTGACAGAGGGTGACTATATATAGTATAACATAACTTACTGACAGGGTGACTATATATAGTATAACATAACTTACTGACAGAGGGTGACTATATATAGTATAACATAACTTACTGACAGGGGGTGAATATATATAGTATAACATAACTTACTGACAGAGGGTGACTATATATAGTATAACTTACTGACAGAGGGTGACTATATATAGTATAACATAACTTACTGACAGGGTGACTATATATAGTATAACATAACTTACTGAAAGATGGTGACTATATATAGTATAACTTACTGACAGAGGGTGACTATATATAGTATAACATAACTTACTTACAGGGGGTGAATATATATAGTATAACATAACTTACTGACAGAGGGTGACTATATATAGTATAACTTACTGACAGAAGGTGACTATATATAGTATAACATAACTTACTGACAGAGGGTGACTATATATAGTATAACATAACTTACTGATAGGGTGACTATATATAGTATAACATAACTTACTGATAGAGGGTGACTATATATAGTATAACATAACTTACTGACAGAGGGTGACTATATATAGTATAACTTACTGACAGAGGGTGACTATATATAGTATAACTTACTGACAGAGGGTGACTATATATAGTATAACATAACTTACTGACAGAGGGCGAATATATATAGTATAACATAACTTACTGACAGAGGGTGACTATATATAGTATAACATAACTTACTGACAGAGGGTGACTATATATAGTATAACATAACTTACTGACAGAGGGTGACTATATATAGTATAACTTACTGACAGAAGGTGACTATATATAGTATAACATAACTTACTGACAGAGGGTGACTATATATAGTATAACATAACTTACTGACAGAAGGTGACTATATATAGTATAACATAACTTACTGACAGATATATATAGTATAACTTGCTGACAGAGTGTGACTATATATAGTATAACTTGCTAACAGAGGGTGACTATATATAGTATAACTTATTGACACAGGGTGACTATATATAGTATAACATAACTTACTGACAGAAGGTGACTATATATAGTATAACATAACTTACTGACAGAGGGTGACTATATATAGTATAACATAACTTACTGACAGATGGTGACTATATATAGTATAACATAACTTACTGACAGAGGGTGACTATATATAGTATAACATAA
Organism: Bombina bombina; assembly: GCF_027579735.1. Lineage (NCBI taxonomy): Eukaryota > Metazoa > Chordata > Amphibia > Anura > Bombinatoridae > Bombina > Bombina bombina. The sequence continues at coordinate 44,226 of NW_026513119.1, forward strand.
CTTACTGACAGAGGGCGACTATATATAGTATAACATAACTTACTGACACAGGGTGACTATATATAGTATAACATAACTTACTGACAGAGGGTGACTATATATAGTATAACTTACTGACAGAGGGTGACTATATATAGTATAACATAACTTACTGACAGAGGGCGACTATATATAGTATAACATAACTTACTGACACAGGGTGACTATATATAGTATAACATAACTTACTGACAGAGGGTGACTATATATAGTATAACTTACTGACAGAGGGTGACTATATATAGTATAACATAACTTACTGACAGAGGGTGACTATATATATAGTATAACATAACTTACTGACAGATGGTGACTATATATAGTATAACATAACTTACTGACAGAGGGTGACTATATATAGTATAACATAACTTACTGACAGAGGGTGACTATATATATATATATATATATATATATATATATATATATATATATATATATAGTATAACTTACTGACAGAGGGTGGCTATATATAGTATAACTTACTAACAGAGGGTGACTATATATAGTATAACTTACTGACAGAGGGTGACTATATATAGTATAACTTACTGACAGAGGGTGACTATATATATATATAGTATAACTTACTGACAGATGGTGACTATATATAGTATAACTTACTGACAGATGGTGACTATATATAGTATAACTTACTGACAGAGGGTGACTATATATAGTATAACTTACTGACAGAGGGTAACTATATATAGTATACCATAACTTACTGACAGAGGGTGACTATATATAGTATAACTTACTGACAGAAGGTGACTATATATAGTATAACATAACATACTGACACAGGGTGACTATATATATAGTATAACATAACTTACTGACAGAGGTTGACTATATATAGTATAACATAACTTACTGACAAAGGGTGACTATATATAGTATAACATAACTTACTGACATAGGGTGACTATATATAGTATAACATAACTTACTGACAGAGGGTGAATATATATAGTATAACTTACTGACAGAGGGTGACTATATATAGTATAACATAACTTACTGACAGAGGGTGACTATATATAGTATAACTTACTGACAGAGGGTGACTATATATAGTATAACATAACTTACTGACAGAGGGTGACTATATATAGTATAACTTACTGACAGAAGGTGACTATATATAACATAACTTACTGACAGAGGGTGACTATATATAGTATAACATAACTTACTGACAGAGGGTGACTATATATAGTATAACTTACTGACAGAGGGTGACTATATATAGTATAACATAACATACTGACACAGGGTGACTATATATAGTATAACATAACTTACTGACAGAGGGTGACTATATATAGTATAACATAACTTACTGACAGAGGGTGACTATATATAGTATAACTTACTGACAGAGGGTGACTATATATAGTATAACATAACATACTGACACAGGGTGACTATATATAGTATAAGGGTGACTATATAGTAGAAGGGTGACTTACCAGGTTGACAAGAGGACCTCCCGAGTTCCCGAACTGAAAGAGAGAAGATATCAGTCGTTCTGCTGTAATATAACTAATATTTCCGGCACAGACACATTCGCTTCTCACACACTAATATGTGCACAATTCTCTGTATATTAAAGGGCGATAATAGTCTAAATGACAGTCTAATTGGTTAGAACTCTAACTCATTAGCGCATAACCCTGTTAAGAGGTTAAACATAGTTGAAGTCCAGCTCAATATATGCAGAGCACTGCAGGTCGTGAGCAGAAACTAACACTGATCCAATCAGGAACGCTACTCAAGCGATTATGCTGATTGGATCAGTGTCTTTTTCTGCCCGGGACCTGCACAAAAATAATAGGTCATTTATTGCCACTTACTACAGATGTCTACAGCAGGACAATGTGCACGTGTGTATGTATGTGCATGTGTGTATGTATACAAGTGTGTGTGTGTGTGTATGTGTGTGTGTATGTATGTGCATGTGTGTATGTATACAAGTGTGTGTGTGTATGTATGTGCATGTGTGTATGTATACAAGTGTGTGTGTGTGTGTGCATGTGTGTATGTATACAAGTGTGTGTGTGTGTGCATGTGTGTATGTATACAAGTGTGTGTGTGTGTATGTGTGTGTGTATGTATGTGCATGTGTGTATGTATACAAGTGTGTGTGTGTGTGTGTGCATGTGTGTATGTATACAAGTGTGTGTGTGTATGTATGTGCATGTGTGTATGTATACAAGTTTGTGTGTGTGTGTGTATGTGCATGTGTGTATGTATACAAGTGTGTGTGTGTATGTGCATGTGTGTATGTGCATGTGTGTATGTATACAAGTGTGTGTGTGTATGTGCATGTGTGTATGTGCATGTGTGTATGTATACAAGTGTGTGTGTGTATGTGCATGTGTGTATGTGCATGTGTGTATGTATACAAGTGTGTGTATGTGCATGTTTATATGTGCATGTGTGTATGTATACAAGTGTGTGTGTGTATGTGTGTATGTGCATGTGTGTATGTATACAAGTGTGTGTGTGTGTGTGTATGTATGTGCATGTGTGTATGTATACAAGTGTGTGTGTGTATGTATGTGCATGTGTGTATGTATACAAGTGTGTGTGTGTATGTGCATGTGTGTATGTATACAAGTGTGTGTGTGTATGTGCATGTGTGTATGTATACAAGTGTGTGTGTGTATGTGCATGTGTGTATGTATACAAGTGTGTGTGTGTGTATGTATACAAGTGTGTGTGTGTATGTGCATGTGTGTATGTATGCAAGTGTGTGTGTGTATGTATGTGCATGTGTGTATGTATACAAGTGTGTGTGTGTATGTGCATGTGTGTATGTATACAAGTGTGTGTGTGCTCGTGTGTATGTATACAAGTGTGTGTGTGTGTGTATGTGCATGTGTGTATGTATACAAGTTTGTGTGTGTGTATGTATGTGCATGTGTGTATGTATACAAGTTTGTGTGTGTGTGTGTATGTGCATGTGTGTATGTATACAAGTGTGTGTGTGTATGTGTGTATGTATGTGCATGTGTGTATGTATACAAGTGTGTGTGTGTGTATGTGCATGTGTGTATGTATACAAGTGTGTGTGTGTGTATGTATACAAGTGTGTGTGTGTGTGTATGTATACAAGTGTGTGTGTATGTATACAAGTGTGTGTGTGTGTATGTATACAAGTGTGTGTGTGTGTATGTATACAAGTGTGTGTGTATGTGTGTATGTATGTGCATGTGTGTATGTATACAAGTGTGTGTGTGTGTATGTGCATGTGTGTATGTATACAAGTGTGTGTGTGTGTGTGTGTATGTGCATGTATGTATGTGCACGTGTGTATGTATACAAGTGTGTGTGTATGTATGTATGTGTGTGTGTATGTATACAAGTGTGTGTGTGCTCATGTGTATGTATACAAGTGTGTGTGTATTTATGTGCATGTATGTATGTATACAAGTGTGTGTGTATGTGCATGTGTGTATGTATACAAGTGTGTGTGTATGTGCATGTGTGTATGTATACAAGTGTGTGTGTATGTGTGTATGTATGTGCACGTGTGTATGTATACAAGTGTGTGTGTATGTGCATGTGTGTATATATACAAGTGTGTGTGTGCTCGTGTGTATGTATACAAGTGTGTGTGTGTATGTATATGCATGTGTGTATGTATACAAGTGGGTGTGTGTATGAATGTGCATGTGTGTATGTATACAAGTGTGTGTGTGTGTATGTATGTGCACGTGTGAATGTATGTGCATGTGTGTATGTATACAAGTGGGTGTGTGTATGAATGTGTGAATGTGCATGTGTGTATGTATACAAGTGTGTGTGTATGTATGTGCATGTGTGTATGTATACAAGTGTGTGTGTGTGTATGTGCATGTGTGTATGTATACAAGTGTGTGTGTGTGCGCGCGCGCGCGCGTGTGTATGTGCGTGTGTATATGTGCATGTGTGTATGTATACAAGTGTGTGTGTGTGTGTGCGCATGTATGTGCATGTGTGTATGTATACAAGTGTGAGTGTGTGTGTGTATGTGCATGTGTATATGTGCATGTGTGTATGTATGTGCATATGTGTATGTATACAAGTGTGTGTGTGCGCATGTGTGTATGTATACAAGTGTGTGTGTGTGTATGTGCATGTGTGTATGTATACAAGTGTGTGTATGTGCATGTGTGTATGTATACAAGTGTGTGTATGTGCATGTGTGTATGTATACAAGTGTGTGTATGTGCATGTGTGTATGTATGTGCATGTGTGTATGTATACAAGTGTGTGTGTGCGCATGTGTGTATGTATACAAGTGTGTGTGTGTATATGTGCATGTGTGTATGTATGTGCATGTGTGTATGTATACAAGTGTGTGTGTGCGCATGTGTGTATGTATACAAGTGTGTGTGTGTGTATGTGCATGTGTGTATGTATACAAGTGTGTGTATGTGCATGTGTGTATGTATACAAGTGTGTGTATGTGCATGTGTGTATGTATACAAGTGTGTGTATGTGCATGTGTGTATGTATACAAATGTGTGTGTGTGTGTGTGTGTGTGTATGTATATATGTGCATGTGTGTATGTATGTGCATGTGTGTATGTATAAAAGTGTGTGTGTGTGTGTGCGTGTATGTGCATGTGTGTATGTATACAAGTGTGTGTGTGCGCATGTGTGTATGTATACAAGTGTGTGTGTGTGTATGTGCATGTGTGTATGTATACAAGTGTGTGTGTGTATGTATGTGCATGTGTGTATGTATACAAGTGTGTGTGTGTATGTATGTGCATGTGTGTATGTATACAAGTGTGTGTGTGTGTATGGATGTGCATGTGTGTATGTATACAAGTGTGTGTGTGTATGGATGTGCATGTGTGTATGTATACAAGTGTGTGTGTTTGTGCATGTATACAAGTGTGTGTGTGTGTGTATGTATGTGCATGTGTGTATGTATGTGCATGTGTGTATGTATACAAGTGTGTGTGTGTGTGTGTATGTGCATGTGTGTATGTATACAAGTGTTTGTGTGTGTGTGAGCGCGCGTGTATGTGCGTGTGTATATGTGCATGTGTGTATGTATACAAGTGTGTGTGTGTGCGCATGTATGTGCATGTGTGTATGTGCATGTGTGTATGTATACAAGTGTGAGTGTGTGTGTGTGTGTGTATGTGCATGTGTATATGTGCATGTGTGTGTATGTGCATGTGTGTATGTATACAAGAGAGTGTGTGTGTGTATGTATGTGCATGTATAAAAGTGTGTGTGTGTGCGTGTATGTGCATGTGTGTATGTATACAAGTGTGTGTGTGTGTGTGCGTGTATGTGCATGTGTGTATGTATGCAAGTGTGTGTGTATGTGTGTATGTGCATGTGTGTATGTATACAAGTGTGTGTGTGTATGTATACAAGTGTGTGTGTGTGTGTGCGTGTATGTGCATGTGTGTATGTATACAAGTGTGTGTGTGTATGTATACAAGTGTGTGTGTGTGTGTGCGTGTATGTGCATGTGTGTATGTATACAAGTGTGTGTGTGTGCGCATGTATGTGTGTATGTATACAAGTGTGTGTGTGTGTATGTGCATGTGTGTATGTATACAAGTGTGTGTGTGTGTGTATGGATGTGCATGTGTGTATGTATACAAGTGTGTGTGTTTGTGCATGTGTGTATGTATACAAGTGTGTGTGTGTGTGTGTATGTATGTGCATGTGTGTATGTATACAAGTGTGTGTGTGTATGTATGTGCATGTGTGTATGTATACAAGTGTGTGTGTGCGCATGTGTGTATGTATACAAGTGTGTGTGTGTGTATGTGCATGTGTGTATGTATACAAGTGTGTGTGTGTGTGTGTGTGTGTGTGTATGGATGTGCATGTGTGTATGTATACAAGTGTGTGTGTATGGATGTGCATGTGTGTATGTATAAAAGTGTGTGTGTGTGTATGTGCATGTGTGTATGTATACAAGTGTGTGTGTGTGTATGGATGTGCATGTGTGTATGTATACAAGTGTGTGTGTATGGATGTGCATGTGTGTATGTATACAAGTGTGTGTGTTTGTGCATGTGTGTATGTATACAAGTGTGTGTGTGTGTGTATGTATGTGCATGTGTGTATGTATGTGCATGTGTGTATGTATACAAGTGTGTGTGTGTGTGTATGTATGTGCATGTGTGTATGTATGTGCATGTGTGTATGTATACAAGTGTGTGTGTGTGTGTATGTGCATGTGTGTATGTATACAAGTGTGTGTGTGTGCGCGCGCGTGTATGTGCGTGTGTATATGTGCATATGTGTATGTATACAAGTGTGTGTGTGTGTGTGCGCATGTATGTGCATGTGTGTATGTATACAAGTGTGAGTGTGTGTGTGTGTGTGTATGTGCATGTGTATATGTGCATGTGTGTGTATGTGCATGTGTATATGTGCATGTGTGTGTATGTGCATGTGTGTATGTATATGTATGTGCATGTGTGTATGTATTCAAGTGTGTGTGTATGTATGTGCATGTGTGTATGTATAAAAGTGTGTGTGTGTGTGTGTGTGTGAGTGTATGTGCATGTGTGTATGTATACAAGTGTGTGTGTGTGCGCATGTGTGTATGTATACAAGTGTGTGTGTGTGTATGGATGTGCATGTGTGTATGTGCATGTGTGTATGTATACAAGTGTGTGTGTGTATGGATGTGCATGTGTGTATGTATACATGTGTGTGTGTTTGTGCATGTGTGTATGTATACAAGTGTGTGTGTGTGTGTATGGATGTGCATGTGTGTATGTATAAAAGTGTGTTTGTGTGTGTATGTGCATGTGTGTATGTATAAAAGTGTGTGTGTGTGTGTGTGTGTGTGTGTGAGTGTATGTGCATGTGTGTATGTATACAAGTGTGTGTGTGTGCGCATGTGTGTATGTATACAAGTGTGTGTGTGTGTATGGATGTGCATGTGTGTATGTGCATGTGTGTATGTATACAAGTGTGTGTGTGTATGGATGTGCATGTGTGTATGTATACATGTGTGTGTGTTTGTGCATGTGTGTATGTATACAAGTGTGTGTGTGTGTGTATGGATGTGCATGTGTGTATGTATAAAAGTGTGTGTGTGTGCGCGTGTATGTATACAAGTGTGTGTGTGTGTGTATGTATGTGCATGTGTGTATGTATACAAGTGTGTTTGTGTGTGTATGTGCATGTGTGTATGTATACAAGTGTGTGTGTGTGCATGTGTGTATGTATACAAGTATGTGTGTGTGTGCATGTGTGTATGTATATGCATGTGTGTGTGTGTGCATGTGTGTATGTATACAAGTATGTGTGTGTGTGCATGTGTGTATGTATACAAGTGTGTGTGTGTGCGCGTATATGTGCATGTGTGTATGTATACAAGTGTGTGTGTGTGCGCGTATATGTGCATGTGTGTATGTATACAAGTGTGTTTGTGTATGTATGTGCATGTATGTATGTATACAAGTGTGTGTGTGTGTATGTATACGTGTGTCTGTGTATGTATGTATGTGCATGTGTGTATGTATACAAGTGTGTGTGTGTGTGTGCGCGTATATGTGCATGTGTGTATGTATACAAGTGTGTGTGTGTGCGCGTATATGTGCATGTGTGTATGTATACAAGTGTGTGTGTGTGTGCGCGTATATGTGCATGTGTGTATGTATACAAGTGTGTGTGTATGTGCATGTGTGTATGTATACAAGTGTGTGTGTATGTACATGTGTATGTATACAAGTGTGTGTGTGCTTGTGTGTATGTATACAAGTGTGTGTATGTATGTGCACGTGTGTATGTATACAAGTGTGTGTATGTATATGCATGTGTGTATGTATACAAGTGTGTGTGTATGTATGTGCATGTGTGTATGTATACAAGTGTGTGTGTGTGTGTGTATGTGCATGTGTGTATGTATGCAAGTGTGTGTGTATGTGTGTATGTGCATGTGTGTATGTATACAAGTGTGTGTGTGTATGTGCATGTGTGTATGTATGCAAGTGTGTGTGTATGTGTGTATGTGCATGTGTGTATGTATACAAGTGTGTGTGTATGTATGTGCATGTGTGTATGTATACAAGTGTGTGTGTGTGTATGTGCATGTGTGTATGTATACAAGTGTGTGTGTGTGTATGTGCATGTGTGTATGTATGCAAGTGTGTGTGTGTATGTGCATGTGTGTATGTATACAAGTGTGTGTGTGTATGTGCATGTGTGTATGTATACAAGTGTGTGTGTGTGTATGTATGTGCATGTGTGTATGTATGCAAGTGTGTGTGTGTATGTGCATGTGTGTATGTATGTGCATGCTCGTGTGTATGTATACAAGTGTGTGTGTGTGTATGTATGTGCATGTGTGTATGTATGTGCATGTGTGTATGTATACAAGTGTGTGTGTGTATGTATACAAGTTTGTGTGTGTGTGTATGTGCATGTGTGTATGTATACAAGTGTGTGTGTGTGTATGTATGTGCATGTGTGTATGTATACAAGTGTGTGTGTGTGTGTATGTGCATGTGTGTATGTATACAAATGTGTGTGTGTGTGTGTGTGTGTATGTATGTGCATGTGCATAAGGTAATCACTGTGACTGTCATTTATAAGGTAATCACTGTGACTGTCATTTATAAAGTAACCACTGTGACTGTCATTTATAAGGTAACCCCTGTGACTGTCACTTATAAAGTAACCCCTGTGACTGTCACTTATAAAGTAACCCCTGTGACTGTCACTTATAAGGTAATCACTGTGACTGTCATTTATAAGGTAAACGCTGTGTCTGTCACTTATAAGGTAATCACTGTGACTTTCATTTATAAGGTAAACGCTGTGTCTGTCACTTATAAGGTAATCACTGTCACTTTCATTTATAAAGTAATCACTGTGAGTGTCATTTATAAGGTAACCACTGTGACTGTCATTTATAAAGTAACCACTGTGACTGTCATTTATAAGGTAAACGCTGTGTCTGTCACTTATAAGGTAATAACTGTGACTGTCATTTATAAAGTAACCACTGTGATTGTCACTTATAAGGTAATCACTGTGACTGTCATTTATAAGGTAACCACTGACTGTCATTTATAAGGTAATCACTGTGACTGTCATTTATAAATTAACCACTGTGACTGTCACTTACAAGGTAACCACTGTGACTGTCATTTATAAGGTAACCACTGTGATTGTCACTTATAAGGTAATCACTGTGCCTGTCATTTATAAGGTAATCACTGTGACTGTCATTTATAAATTAACCACTGTGACTGTCACTTACAAAGTAACCACTGTGACTATCATTTATAAGGTAATCACTGTGACTGTCACTTATACGGTAATCGATGTGACTGTCATTTATAAGGTAACCACTGACTGTCATTTATAAGGTAACCGCTGTGACTATCACTTATAAGGTAACCACTGTGAACGTAATTTATAAGTTAATCACTGTAACTGTCACTTATAAGGTAACCACTGTGACTGTCATTCATAAGGTAATCACTGTGACTGTCACTTATACGGTAACCACTGTGACTGTTATTTATAAAGTAACCACTGTGACTGTCATTTATAAAGTAATCACTGTGAGTGTCATTTATAAAGTAACCATTGTGACTGTCATTTATAAAGTAACCATTGTGACTGTCATTTATAAGGTAACCACTGTGATTGTCACTTATACGGTAACCACTGTGACTGTTATTTATAAAGTAACCACTGTGATTGTCATTTATAAAGTAACCACTGTAACTGTCACTTATAAGGTAACCACTGTGACTGTCACTTATAAGGTAACCACTGTGATTGTCATTCATAAGGTAATCACTGTGACTGTCACTTATACGGTAACCACTGTGACTGTTATTTATAAAGTAACCACTGTGACTGTCATTTATAAAGTAATCACTGTGAGTGTCATTTATAAAGTAACCACTGTGATTGTCACTTATACGGTAACCACTGTGACTGTTATTTATAAAGTAACCACTGTGACTGTCATTTATAAGGTAACCCCTGTGATTGTCATTTATAAAGTAACCACTGTAACTGTCACTTATAAGGTAACCACTGTGACTGTCACTTATAAGGTAACCACTGTGATTGTCATTCATAAGGTAATCACTGTGACTGTCAATTACACGGTAACCACTGTGACTGTCAATTATACGGTAACCACTGTGACTGTCACTTATAAGGTAACCACTGTGACTGTCAATTATACGGTAACCACTGTGACTGTCATTTATAAGGTAACCCCTGTGATTGTCATTTATAAAGTAACCACTGTAACTGTCACTTATAAGGTAACCACTGTGACTGTCACTTATACGGTAACCACTGTGACTGTCAATTATACGGTAACCACTGTGACTGTCATTTATAAGGTAACCACTGTGACTGTCATTTATAAGGTAACCACTGTGACTGTCATTTATAAGGTAATCACTGTGACTGCCATTTATAAAGTAAATTTGAAAAGAACAAAAGAGGCGCCTGTGTGTATCGCTAATGATATAATATGTTCACCATCTATGATCCCTAATCAGGGTACTCACATTTGTGAGGAGCACTCAGACAGTGCTATTAGGTACAGACTGGATATTTAACAGCGAACCAGCTCACTGATTAGCCTGGATATAGGAATGAGATGTAATCAGGGTCTGGAGAAAGAAAACAGACAGGGCGCCTGTGTGTACCAGTAATATAACCAGATAGGGTCAATGTATATATCCCTAGTCAGGGTACTCACATTTATGAAGAGCACTCAGACAGTGCTATCAGAAGCAAACTGGATATTCCAGCTCACTGGACCTAACGATGACAGGAACACAGGACCCCAGATACACTTGAATCTCAGAGGTGATGAATACTATAAAGTGCTAAGTTAATGCTGCAGTTTATGCAACCAAGGGCTCCCTTAGGGAGTAGTAGATAGTAGGCAGGCGAGTAAGGCAAGTAAAGTCCCAATGTTTGAATAAATTATATACAAAAAATGTATTAAAATTTAAAAAAAATATAAAAACAAAAAGACCAAAAAGGTAGGGAATGCTAGCTACCCTCCTTATAAAATGCAACGCGTTTCTCAGCGCTTCAGAACGCTGTTTCATCAGGCATATAATCTAAGCTATACTGAGCCTTTAAATATACATGCACATACAGGCCTTACCAATAGAAGAGCTAATTAGCACATTAACAGACTAACACCTGGGCATTATCCTCCTCGGGGGAGTTCCCAGAACTTAACCCATTGTTTGGTCCTGCATATATTACTGTCATTTATAAGGTAACCACTGTGTCATTTATAAGGTAACCACTGTGTCATTTATAAGGTAATAACTGTAACTGTCATTTATAAGGTAACCACTGTGTCATTTATAAGGTAACCACTGTGTCATTTATAAGGTAACCACTGTGTCATTTATAAGGTAATAACTGTAACTGTCATTTATAAGGTAACCACTGTGTCATTTATAAGGTAACCACTGTGTCATTTATAAGGTAATAACTGTAACTGTCATTTATAAGGTAACCACTGTGTCATTTATAAAGTAATCACTGTGACTGTCATTTATAAGGTAACCACTGTGTCATTTATAAGGTAATAACTGTAACTGTAATTTATAAGGTAATAACTGTAACTGTCATTTATAAGGTAATAACTGTAACTGTCATTTATAAGGTAACCACTGTGACTGCCATTTATAAGGTAATCACTGTGAGTGTCATTTATATGGTAATAACTGTAACTGTCATTTATAAGGTAACCACTGTGTCATTTATAAGGTAATAACTGTAACTGTCATTTATAAGGTAATAACTGTAACTGTCATTTATAAGGTAACCACTGTGACTGCCATTTATAAGGTAATCACTGTAACTGTCACTTATAAGGTAACCACTGTGACTGCCATTTAAAAGGTAATAACTGTAACTGTCACTTATAAGGTAACCACTGTGACTGCCATTTATAAGGTAACCACTGTGACTGCCATTTATAAGGTAATCACTGTGAGTGCCATTTATAAGGTAATCACTGTGACTGTCATTTATAAGGTAACCACTGTGACTGTCATTTATAAAGTAATCACTGTGACTGTCACTTATTAGGTAACCACTGTGACTGTCATTTATAAGGTAACCACTGTGACTGCCATTTATAAGGTAATCACTGTGAGTGTCATTTATAAGGTAACCACTGTGTCATTTATAAGGTAATAACTGTGACTGTCATTTATTAAGTAACCACTGTGACTGTCATTTATAAGGTAACCACTGTGACTGCCATTTATAAGGTAATCACTGTGAGTGTCATTTATAAGGTAACCACTGTGACTGTCATTTATAAGGTAATCACTGTGACTGTCATTTATAAGGTAACCACTGTGACTGTCATTTATAAGGTAACCCCTGTGACTGTCATTTATAAGGTAATCACTGACTGTCATTTATAAGGTAACCAATGTGACTGTCATTTATAAGGTAACCACTGTGTCATTTATAAGGTAATCACTGACTGTCATTTATAAGGTAATCACTGACTGTCATTTATAAGGTAACCAATGTGACTGTCATTTATAAGGTAATCACTGTGACTGTCACTTATAAGGTAACCATTGTGACTGTCATTTATAAGGTAACCACTGACTGTCATTTATAAGGTAATCACTGACTGTCATTTATAAGGTAACCAATGTGACTGTCATTTATAAGGTAATCACTGTGACTGTCACTTATAAGGTAACCATTGTGACTGTCATTTATAAGGTAACCACTGTGACTGTCATTTATAAGGTAATAACTGTAATTGTCATTTATAAGGTAAACACTGTGACTGTCATTTATAAGGTAATCACTGTGACTGTCATTTATAAAGTAACCACTGTGATTGTCATTTATAAGGTAACCACTGTGACTGTCATTTATAAGGTAATCACTGTGACTGTCATTTATAAGGTAACCACTGTGACTGTCATTTATAAGGTAATAACTGTAATTGTCATTTATAAGGTAAACACTGTGACTGTCATTTATAAGGTAATCACTGTGACTGTCATTTATAAAGTAACCACTGTGACTGTCATTTATAAGGTAACCACTGTGAGTGTCATTTATAAGGTAACCACTGTGACTGCCATTTATAAGGTAATCATTGTGACTGTCATTTATAAAGTAACCCCTGTGACTGTCATTTATAAGGTAACCACTGTGTCATTTATAAGGTAACCACTGTGACTGCCATTTATAAGGTAATCATTGTGACTGTCATTTATAAAGTAACCACCGTGACTGTCATTTATAAGGTATCACTGTGATTGTCATTTATAAGGTAACCACTGTGACTGTCATTTATAAGGTGACCACTGTGCCATTTATAAGGTAATCACTGTAACTGTCATTTATAAGGTAATAACTGTAGCTGTCATTTATAAGGTAACCACTGTGTCATTTATAAGGTAACCACTGTGTCATTTATAAGGTAACCACTGTGACTGTCATTTATTAAGTAACCACTGTGACTGTCATTTATAAGGTAATCACTGTGACTGTCATTTATTAAGTAACCACTGTGACTGTCATTTATAAGGTAACCACTGTGACTGCCATTTATAAGGTAATCACTGTGAGTGTCATTTATAAGGTAACCACTGTGACTGCCATTTATAAGGTAATCACTGTGAGTGTCATTTATAAGGTAACCACTGTGAGTGTCATTTATAAGGTAATCACTGTGACTGTCATTTATAAGGTAACCACTGTGAGTGTCATTTATAAGGTAATCACTGTGACTGTCATTTATAAGGTAACCACTGTGACTGCCATTTATAAGGTAATCACTGTGAGTGTCATTTATAAGGTAACCACTGTGTCATTTATAAGGTAATAACTGTGACTGTCATTTATTAAGTAACCACTGTGACTGTCATTTATAAGGTAACCACTGTGACTGCCATTTATAAGGTAACCACTGTGACTGCCATTTATAAGGTAATCACTGTGAGTGTCATTTATAAGGTAACCACTGTGTCATTTATAAGGTAATAACTGTGACTGTCATTTATTAAGTAACCACTGTGACTGTCATTTATAAGGTAACCACTGTGACTGCCATTTATAAGGTAATCACTGTGAGTGTCATTTATAAGGTAACCACTGTGAGTGTCATTTATAAGGTAACCACTGTGAGTGTCATTTATAAGGTAATCACTGTGACTGTCATTTATAAAGTAACCACTGTGACTGTCATTTATAAGGTAACCACTGTGACTGTCATTTATAAGGTAATCACTGTGACTGTCATTTATAAGGTAACCACTGTGACTGTCATTTATAAGGTAATCTTTGTGACTGTCATTTATAAGGTAACCACTGTGACTGTCATTTATAAGGTAACCACTGACTGTCATTTATAAGGTAATCACTGACTGTCATTTATAAGGTAACCAATGTGACTGTCATTTATAAGGTAATCACTGTGACTGTCATTTATAAGGTAACCACTGTGACTGTCATTTATAAGGTAATAACTGTAATTGTCATTTATAAAGGTAAACACTGTGACTGTCATTTATAAGGTAATCACTGTGACTGTCATTTATAAAGTAACCACTGTGATTGTCATTTATAAGGTAACCACTGTGACTGTCATTTATAAGGTAATCACTGTGACTGTCATTTATAAGGTAACCACTGTGACTGTCATTTATAAGGTAATCACTGTGACTGTCATTTATAAGGTAACCACTGTGACTGTCATTTATAAGGTAATAACTGTAATTGTCATTTATAAAGGTAAACACTGTGACTGTCATTTATAAGGTAATCACTGTGACTGTCATTTATAAGGTAATCACTGTGACTGTCATTTATAAAGTAACCACTGTGATTGTCATTTATAAGGTAACCACTGTGACTGTCATTTATAAGGTAACCACTGTGACTGCCATTTATGAGGTAATCATTGTGACTGTCATTTATAAAGTAACCCCTGTGACTGTCATTTATAAGGTAACCACTGTGTCATTTATAAGGTAACCACTGTGACTGCCATTTATAAGGTAATCATTGTGACTGTCATTTATAAAGTAACCACCGTGACTGTCATTTATAAGGTATCACTGTGATTGTCATTTATAAGGTAACCACTGTGACTGTCATTTATAAGGTGACCACTGTGCCATTTATAAGGTAATCACTGTGCGATTTATAAGGTAATCACTGTGATTGTCAAAAAGGGAGCGTAGAGCATAATTTACCGCCACTTAAACTCTCAATACCAGCGTTGCTTAAGGACGCGGCCAGCTTCAAAAACGTGCTTGTGCACGATTCCCCCATAGGAAACAATGGGGCAGTTTGAGCTGGAAAAAAACCTGCAAAAAAGCAGCGTTCAGCTCCTAACGCAGCCCCATTGTTTCCTATGGGGAAACACTTCCTAAGTCTGCACCTAACACCCTAACATGTACCCCGAGTCTAAACACCCCTAACCTTGCGCTTATTAACCCCTAATCTGCCGCCCCCGCTATCACTGACCCCTGCATATTATTATTAACCCCTAGTCTGCCGCTCCGTACACCGCCGCTACCTACATTATAGCTATGTACCCTTAATCTGCTGCCCCTAACACCGCCGACCCCTATATTATATTTATTAACCCCTAATCTACCCCTTCCAACGTCGCCGCTACCTACCTACACTTATTAACCCCTAATCTGCCAACCGGACCTCATCGCTACTATAATAAATGTATTAACCCCTAAAGCTAAGTCTAACCCTAACCCTAACACCCCCCTAAGTTAAATATAATTTAAATCTAACGAAATAAAATAAATCTTATTAAATAAATGATTCCTATTTAAAACTAAATACTTACTGTAACGGTACCAACCGGATACCAAGGGTTAACACCAGGGAACAATGTCCTGCATAGGGAATCAGCAATTCACAACCCAGCCAGTTTTCAGGTTTTAAACAGAATAACACTTTATTTGAAGGCAGCATACAGATTTATACAGGTTTTTGACCCCCCCCCCCCCCCAGATGGGGGTTGAAAGAATGTTGTACATTAGATAAAAGGGAGAAGCGCCCTTGACATGATACAATAGGATTATATTACTTAAACACTTCAACCACAGGACACTCTTGACTCTCCTTATCACTTAGGCGTTTCTCTCTGGGGGTGATCAAACAATAGAATGCTAAGCATTAATTAGATTGTAGCTGGAGCCAGCCACTTGTGGTTGGAAAATAAAGTTAACACTTTCAGTCCTGACCGAAGGGTCTGTCACAGACAACCTTTCTTACGTTATAGTCCAGAAGTGGCTAGGTTTGCCACAATGCTCCCCCAGAACCAAGCCGGCATACACAGTCTGATCCCAACGGATCGGCTTGAGGATGTCCGGGGCAACAACTTTCGGCTCAAGTAAGCTACGGGGTGTTCTCCGCCATCTGCTCCAACTTGGCTCAGTACTGCCCCCACCCCAAACATGGAAGCGTCTCTTCCCGGAGGGACTGGGATTGGGTAGTCACAGGGTTAACATCAGCGGGATCCATGGGAGCATAGGCAGAAACAAGGGGGGCCAAGTCATTTCCAAGGAGAACATCAGCAGGTAAGTCCTTCTTGACCCCCACATTCACAAGTCTAGCGCCCACTCCCCAATCCAAATGTACCCTGGCAACAGGTAGGCGGAACACAGTGCCCCCTGCTACCCTCACAGCCACAGTGTCTCCAGTGTGCTGTTTCTCAGGCACCAAGTTCTCTTGAAGCAAGGTCATGGTAGCACCAGTATCCCGTAGACAACTGACCTCCTTCCCATTCACTTTAACCCGTTGCCGGTTATTCCGGTGGGCAGCTTGCACGGGGTCTGCTTCATGTAGGCTGCCCCAGCATTCTGGCGCCTCTACGTAGCGGGCCACAGGCTGAGGATTATGTGGGATTCCGCCAGCGGGTCTTCTCCAGGACTGTGCTTGATTCGCTGCATTTAGGGGACACTCTGGTCTTTTGTGCCCTAGTTGCTTACATCCAAAGCACCGAATAGGTTGTGAGTAGCCCCGCGAATTGAACCGGGCTCTCTGAGGGTAGTTCGTGGCCGGAGGCCGTGTGGTATAGCGGTGCGCCGGGGGTTGGTAACTGGCAGCTGCTGGGGTGACTGGGGGTCTGTACTCCACTCTAGCAGTGGGCAATCGGTATACTGCTCCCCCTGCCCCTCGTACTGCCACGGATCCGCCAGTGGGTGCTGTATCCGGCACCAAATGGGGAGCTATCAGGGTTAAAGTAGCTCCCGAATCCCGAAGTCCCTGGACCGACATCACCTCATGCAGAATTCCCAGGGGTTCCTCGGCTTGGGTGCTCAACACCTCATGAGCGGCTGGCTCCGTTTGGTAATGGTGAGCAGCCGCCCTTGGGGCCAGGTTCTGTCTGACCTGGTTCCAAGCTTGTCTGCTCCGATTTTGGGTGCACTCACGTGCCATATGTCCCCACTGCTTGCAGGTGTGGCATTGTATATTAGCCCGTCCGTTGTTAGGCTGTAGTCCATGGTGCCTCCTGGCATCAAAATGCTGGTCTGCTAATCTGGCTGCTTCGGTTAAGGCGAGGGGTTTTCGATCTCTCACCCATTCTTGGGCTTCTGGGGACAAGCCGTTAAAGAATTGCTCCAACAGCATCAGTTGTCGCAATTCTTCCATGGTGGTAGCTTGGCTGGCCTGTATCCACCCCTGAGATGCTTGATCCAGCTTGTGGGCCCACTCTGCATGGGAATCTCTTTCTGGCTTGCGCAGGCCTCTAAACTTGCGCCGGTATGCCTCTGAGGTAATGGCATATCTTTCCAAGATCGCTCTCTTCACTTTAGCGTAATCCTTGCTGTCCTCCCTGGGTACAGCGCGATACGCTTCCGCTGCCCTACCGGCTAGCTTGCCTGCTAGCACCGGCACCCATACGGACTGCTCCAAATCATGTAACTCGCACAGTCTCTCAAAATCCTGTAAATACCCATCAATCTCATCCTTCTCCTCACAAAACATTTTAAATGCATGGTATGGGATTTTGGGTCTTACTGGGTTGCTGAGTGCGTCCAAAATGGATTCTGCTCGGGAGGATGCATTCCGCGGACTGTGTGCCATCACGTACTCCTGCACATCTGCCATTACCACGGATAGCATATCCCGTGGTACAGGTTGGGGTAAAAATTCCAGCCTGGTCCTCATTTCCCTCTGGTATAGGGTCTCCTCCATGGCTGCTGGAGGCGTAGCGCTGCGAGCTCTGTCTCCCTCCATCAGCTCAGCAATTAATATAGCCTTGGGTTTGCTGCTGCCTATCTTTCCCCTGGCTTCTAGCAGTTCCTTTTACGTTTGTCTCTTTAGCTTAGAATAATCCATCTCCATTCACTTCGGTCCCTGGTACTCCTTCCATCTTAGTCAGTATTGTAGTAATCCCCCTCTTCCTGAGGTTACTGGCTTGTGTAGTTGCTCTTCTGGGCGATAAGGTTCATTCCGTCGCTTGCCACCAATTGTAACGGTACCAACCGGATACCAAGGGTTAACACCAGGGAACAATGTCCTGCATAGGGAATCAGCAATTCACAACCCAGCCAGTTTTCAGGTTTTAAACAGAATAACACTTTATTTGAAGGCAGCATACAGATTTATACAGGTTTTTGACCCCCCCCCCCCAGATGGGGGTTGAAAGAATGTTGTACATTAGATAAAAGGGAGAAGCGCCCTTGACATGATACAATAGGATTATATTACTTAAACACTTCAACCACAGGACACTCTTGACTCTCCTTATCACTTAGGCGTTTCTCTCTGGGGGTTATCAAACAATAGAATGCTAAGCATTAATTAGATTGTAGCTGGAGCCAGCCACTTGTGGTTGGAAAATAAAGTTAACACTTTCAGTCCTGACCGAAGGGTCTGTCACAGACAACCTTTCTTACGTTATAGTCCAGAAGTGGCTAGGTTTGCCACACTTACCTATAAAATAAACCCTAATATAGCTACAATATAACGAATAATTACATTTGTAGCTATCTTAGGGTTTATTTTTATTTTACAGGCAACTTTGTATTTATTTTAACTAGGTACAATAGCTATTAAATAGTTAATAACTATTTAATAGCTACCTAGATAAAATAATTACAAAATTACCTGTAAAATAAATCCTAACCTAAGTTACAATTAAACCTAACACTACACTAGCAATAAATAAATTAAATAAACTACCTACAATTATCTACAATTAAATCAACTAAACTAAATTACAAAAACAAACAAACACTAAATTACAAAAAATAAAAAAAGATTACAAGAATTTTAAACTAATTACACCTTCTCTAAGCCCCCTAAAAAAATAACAAAGCCCCCCAAAATAAAAAAAATGCCCTACCCTATACTAAAATAAAAAGTTAACAGCTCTTTTACCTTACCAGCCCTTAAAAGGGCCTTTTGGGGGGCATGCCCCAAAGAAATCAGCTCTTTTGCCTGTAAAAAAACATACAATACCCCCCCAACATTACAACCCACCACCCACATACCCCAAATCTAACCAAAACAGCCCTTAAAAAACCTAACACTAAGCCCCTGAAGATCTCCCTACCTTATCTTCACCACGCCGGGTATCAACGATCCGTCCAGAAGAGGATCCGAAGTCTTCATCCTATCCGGCAAGAAGAGGACATCCGGACCGGTAGACATCTTCATCCAGACGGCATCTTCTATCTTCATCCATCCAGCGCGGAGCGGGACCATCTTGAAGCAGCCGACGCGGATCCATCCTCTTCTTCCGGCGACTCCCGACGAATGAAGGTTCCTTTAAGGGACGTCATCCAAGATGACGTCCCTCGAATTCCGATTGGCTGATAGAATTCTATCAGCCAATCGGAATTAAGGTAGGAAAAATCTGATTGGCTGATTGAATCAGCCAATCAGATTCAAGTTCAATCCGATTGGCTGATCCAATCAGCCAATCAGATTGAGCTCGCATTCTATTGGCTGTTCCGATCAGCCAATAGAATGCAAGCTCAATCTGATTGGCTGATTGAATCAACCAATCGGATTGAACTTGAATCTGATTGGCTGAACTTGAATCTGATCAACCTAAGTATTTAGCTTTAAATAGGAATAATTTACTTAATAAGATTTATTTTATTTCGTTAGATTTAAATTATATTTAACTTAGGGGGGTGTTAGGGTTAGACTTAGCTTTAGGGGTTAATACATTTATTAGAGTAGCGGCAAGGTCCGGTCGGCAGATTAGGGGTTAATAAGTGTAGGTAGGTAGCGGCGACGTTGGGGGGGGGGCAGATTAGGGGTTTATAAATATAATATAGGGGTCGGCGATTTTAGGGGCAGTAGATTGGGGGTACCTAGGGATAATGTAGGTTGCGGCGGTGTGCGGTCGGCAGATTAGGGGTTAAAAAATGTAATTATAGTGGCGGCGATGTGGGGGGACCTCGGTTTAGGGGTGCATAGGTAGTTTATGGGTGTTAGTGTACTTTAGAGCACAGTAGTTAAGAGCTTTATGAACCGGCGTTAGCCCATAAAGCTCTTAACTCCTGACTTTTTTCTTCGGCTGGAGTTTTGTCGTTAGAGTTCTAACGCTCACTTCAGCCAAGAATCTAAATACCGGCGTTAGGAAGATCCCATTGAAAAGATAGGATACGCAATTGACGTAAGAGGATCTGCTGTATGGAAAGTGAGCGTTAGACCCTTTCCTGACTGACTCTAAATACCAGCGGGCGGCCAAAACCAGCGTTAAGACCCCAGAACTCTAAATCTAGCCGACTGTGACTGTCATTTATAAGGTAACCACTGTGACTGTCATTTATAAAGTAACCACTGTGACTGTCATTTATAAAGTAATCACTGTGACTGTCATTTATAAGGTAACCACTGTGACTGTCATTTATAAAGGTAACCACTGTGACTGTCATTTATAAGGTAATCACTGTGACTGTCATTTATAAGGTAACCACTGCGACTGTCATTTATAAGGTAATCACTGTGACTGTCACTTATAAGGTAACCCCTGTGACTGTCATTTATAAGGTAACCCCTGTGACTGTCATTTATAAAGTAACCACTGTGACTGTCATTTATAAAGTAACCACTGTGACTGTCATTTATAAGGTAACCATTGTGACTGTCATTTATAAAGGTAACCACTGTGACTGTCATTTATAAGGTAACCACTGTGTCATTTATAAGGTAACCACTGTGACTGTCATTTATAAAGTAACTACTGTGACTGTCATTTATAAGGTAATCACTGTGACTGTCATTTATAAAGTAACCACTGTGACTGTCATTTATAAAGTAACTACTGTGACTGTCATTTATAAGGTAATCACTGTGACTGTCATTTATAAAGTAACCACTGTGACTGTCATTTATAAGGTAACCACTGTGTCATTTATAAGGTAATCACTGTGACTGTCATTTATAAAGTAACCACTGTGACTGTCATTTATAAAGTAACCACTGTGAATGAAGTTGGATTCTTATTCAGTCACTTTCTTATTCTGCAACTGATTACAATTTGCAAAATAAAGATATCTACAGTTATTTTTAGTTTAAATAAAATAATACACTTTCCAAAAACCTAAACAAACTTACAATTTATATTAAAAAAAACAAAAAAACTTATATTGCAATAATCAGATGGCAAACAGGGCATAATTTTGATTGTTTCTAATAAGTAACTGATATTATAAAAGGGTTAAAATCCTTTGTGCCACTCATTTATGTGTGGAATATACAAGGCGTGAGCCTCTTCATGGGACAGACGTTATCAGCCTTGTCCAACGCTCTTTATGGCAAACAAATTGGTGCCAACCTTGCCATTTTATATATTTTACCTTTTCTGAATAAGTCATTGGTATTTAAAAAAGGATAAAATCCTTTGGGCTACTAATTTATGTGTATATACACAAGGCATGAACCCATCATAGGATAGACATGTTATCAGCCTGGCCCAGCATCCTTTATTGCAAACAAATTGATGCCAACCTTGCTACTTTATATATTTTTCCTTTTCTGAATAAGTAATTGGTATTTAAAAAAGGATAAAATCCTTTGCGCCACTCATTTATGTGTATATACACAAGGCATGAACCCATCATAGGATAGACATGTTATTGCAAACAAATTGGTGCCAACCTTGCCACTTCATTTATTTTACCTTTTCTGAATAAGTAACGGGTATTTTAAAAGGGTTAAAATCCTTTGGGCCACAATTTGTTTTGTGGATACATACACGGTGTGAAGCCCTTCATAGGATAAGCATGTTTTTAGCCTGGCCCAATGATTTTTATAGCAAACAAACTTGTGCCAAACTTGCCATCTCATTTATTTTACTTTTCTGAATAAGTAACTGGTCATTTGAAAAGGTTAAAATACTTTGGGCCACTCATGTATGTGTGTATATATACACAAGGTGTGACCCATCATAGGATAGACATGTTGTCAGCCTGGCCCAACGCTTTTTATGGCAAACAAATTGGTGACAACCTTGCCACTTCATATATTTTACCTTTTTTGAATAAGTGGTATTTTAAAAGGGTTAAAATCCTGTGGGCCACTCATTTCTGTGTGGATATATACAGGGCATGAGCCCCTTTATAGCACAGACATATTCTAAGCCTGGCCCAACACTTTTTATGACAAACTGGTGCCGACCTTGTCAAATCACATATTTTACCTTTTCTAAATAAGTTACTGCTATTTAAAGGGTTTCTTTGCCATATAAATCTTTGGGACAGCCTGAAAACACTTGAATTGTACAAAGGGGCTCACGCCCTATATAACCACAAAGAAATCAGTGGCCCTAAGGATTTTAACCATTTTAAAATACTATTTACTTACTTAGAAAAGGTAAAATATATAAAGTGGCAAGGTTGGCACCAGTTTATCTGCCATAACTAGCGTTGGGCCAGGCTGAGAACATCTCTCCTATGATTGGGCTCACATTCTGTATATATCCACACAGAAATGAGTGGCCCAAAGTATTTTACCCTTTCAAAATACCAGTTACTTATTCAGAAAAGGTAAATGTATGAGATGACCACGTTGGCACAAGTTTGTTTGCTACAAAAAGCATTGGGCCAGGCTGAAAACATGTTTATCCTATGAAGGGGCTCACTCCTTGTATATGAAGGGGCTCACTCCTTGTATATATCCACACAGTAATGAGGGCCCATAGGATTTTAACCCTTTTAAAATATCGGATTCCTTTTTAGAAAACGGTAAAATATATGGGGTGACAAGGTTGTCACCCGTTTGTATGCTTCAAAAAGCGTTGGGCCAGGGTGAGAACATGTTTTTCTTTTTTAAGACACGATGAGTCCACGGATCATCTTAATTACTAATGGGATATTCACCTCCTGGTCAGCAGGAGGAGGCAAAGAGCACCCAGCAGAGCTGTTAAATAGCTCCTCCCTTCCCTCCCACCCCAGTCATTCTCTTTGCCTACGTTAGTGATAGGAAGAGGTAAAGTGAGGTGTTAGATTAGATTCTTCAATCAAGAGTTTATTATTTTTAAAGTAGTGCTGCTTTGTTATAGGGTGTAGTCGTAGTCCATATCAGTCTCTACAGTAGAGCTTTGGTGGCTTTAGAGCAATGAGAATGTCAGGGTACAAGTAAGGAAATTTATGCTTACCTGATAAATTGATTTCTTCTACGATACGACAAGTCTACGGATTCATCCTTACTTGTGGGATATTATCCTCCTGCTAACAGGAAGTGGCAAAGAGCACCACAGCAGAGCTGTATATATAGCTCCTCCCTTCTCTCCACCCCCAGTCATTCGACCGAAGGTATAAGAAAAGAAAAGCTAAAAGTTGCAGAGGTGACTGAAGTTTTGAAAAAATATAATCTGTCTAAAAAGACAGGGAGGGCCGTGGACTCGTCGTATCGTAGAATAAATCAATTTATCAGGTAAGCATAAATTTCCTTTTCTTCTACTAGATACGACGAGTCCACGGATTCATCCTTACTTGTGGGATACAATACCAAAGCAACAGGACACTGATGAACGGGAGGGACAAGACAGATACCTAAACAGAAGGCACCAATGCTTGAAGAACTTTTCTCCCAAAAATAACCTCAGAAGAAGCAAAAGTATCAAATTTGTAAAATTTGGAAAAAGTATGAAGGGAGGACCAAGTCGCAGCCTTATAAATTTGTTCAACAGAAGCATTGTTTTTAAAAGCCCATGTGGAAGCCATAGCTGTAGTAGAATGATCCGTAATCCTTTCAGGAGGCTGCTGTCCAGCAGTCTCATATGCCAGGCGGATGATGCTTTTCAGCCCAAAAGAAAGAGAGGTAGCCGTAGTTTTTTGACCCCTACACTTTCCAGAATAAACAACGAATAAAGAAGATGTTCGACGGAAATCCTTGGTCGCTTGTAAGTAAAACTTCAAGGCACGAACCACATCCAAGTTATGTAACAGACGCTCCTTCTTAGAAGAAGGATTAGGACACAAAGAAGGAACAACAATTTCCTGATTAATATTCTTATTTGAAACAACCTTAGGAAGGAATCCAGGTTTAGTACGCAAAACCACCTTATCAGAATGGAATATAAGATAAGGCGAATCACATTGTAACGCAGAAAGCTCAGAAACTCTTCGAGCAGAAGAGATAGCAACTAACAACAAAACTTTCCAAGATAAAAGCTTAATATCTATGGAATGCATGGGTCCAAACGGAACCCCTTGAAGAACATTAAGAACTAAATTCAAACTCCATGGTGGAGCAATAGGTTTAAATACAGGCTTGATTCTGATTAAAGCCTGACAATAGCTGATAACCCCTTCTCCAATTCTTCTTGGAGAAAGGACAAAAACCTAGGAATCCTAACCCTACTCCATGAGTAGCCCTTGGATTCGCACCAATAAAGATATTTACGCCATATCTTATGGTAAATCTTTCTAGTGACAGGCTTGCAAGCCTGAATCAAAGTATCAATGACCGACTCAGAGAATCCCCGCTTAGATAAGATCAAGCACTCAATCTCCAGGCAGTCAGCTGCAGAGAATTTAGATTTGGACGTTGGAACGGACCTTGAATGAGAAGGTCCTGTCTCAATGGAAGTTTCCACGGTGGCAGAGAGGACATGTCCACTAGATCTGCATGCCAAGTCCTATTACCGAAGCTCTCTCCTGTTTGATTCTCGCAATCACACAAGGCAGGAGAGGAAATGGTGGATACACATAAGCCAGGTTGAACGACCAAGGTACTGCTAGAGCATCTATCAGTACAGCTTGGGGATCCCTTGACCTGGACCCGTAACAAGGAAGTTTGGCATTCTGACGAGATGCCATCAAATCCAATTCTGGTGTGCCCCATTGATGAATCAATGATGCAAACACCTCCGGATGGAGTTCCCACTCCCCTGGATGAAAAGTCTGACGACTTAGAAAATCTGCTTCCCAGTTCTCTACTCCTGGGATATAGATTGCTGATAGATGGCAAGAGTGAGCCTCCGCCCATCGGATTATCTTTGAAACCTCTTTCATCGCTAGAGAACTCCTTGTTCCCCCTTGATGATTGATTTATGCTACTGTCATGATATTGTCCGACTGGAATCTTATGAATTTGGCCAAAGCCAACTGAGGCCACGCCTGAAGCGCGTTGAATATTGCTCTCAGTTCCAGAATATTGATTGGTAGGAGAGACTCCTCCTGAGTCCAAACACCCTGAGCCTTCAGGGAATTCAAGACTGCACCCCAGCCCAAGAGGCTGGCGTCCGTCGTCACTATTACCCATGCTGGCATGCGGAAGCACATGCCCTGGGACAGATGATCCTGTGACAACCACCAAAAAGGAGAGACTCTGGACTCTTGATCCAGATCTATCTGAGGAGATAAATTCGCATAATCCCCATTCTACTGTCTGACATGCACAGCTGCAGTGGTCTGAGAAGAAAGCGTGCAAATGGAATGATGTCCATTGCCACTACCATTAATCCAATGACTTCCATATACTCAGCCACTGATTTCCGAGGAATGGACTGAAGCGCTCAGCAAGTATTTAGAATCTTTGACTTTCTGACCTCCGTCAGAAATATTTTCATGTCTACCGAGTCTATCAGAGTTCCCAAGAATGGAACTCTTGTTAGTGGAACTAGTAAACTCTTTTCTATATTCACTTTCCAACCGTGAGAGATGTCCGTGTGAGATTTGGTCAGATGATAAGTTGACGCCTGAATCAAAATATCATCTAGATAGGGCGCCACGGCTATGCCCCGCGGCCTGAGAACCACCAGAAGGTATCCTAGCACCTTTGTGAAGATTCTGGGAGCTGTGGCCAACCCGAAAGGAAGGGCCACAAACTGATAGTGTTCGTCCAGAAAGGCGAACCTTAGAAACTGATGATGATCCTTGTGGATAGGAATGTGAAGAAACGCATCCTTCAGATCCACGGTGGTCATATATTGACCCTCCTGGATCATTGGTAAAATTGTTCGTATAGTCTCCATCTTGAACAATGGGACTCTGAGAAATTTGTTTAGGCACTTTAGATCTAAAATCGGTCTGAAAGTTCCCTCTTTTTTGGGAACCACGAACAGATTTGAGTAAAACCCCTGTCCCTGTTCTAGTTTTGGAACTGGACAAATTACCCCCATGGTATAGAGGTCTTTTACACAGCGTAAGAACGCCTCTCTTTTTGTCTGGTCTGCAGACAAACGTGAAAGATGAAATCTCCCTCTTGGCAGAAAATCCTTGAATTCCAGCTGATACCCCTGGGTCACAATTTCTAATGCCCAGGGATCCTGAACATCCCTTGCCCAAGCCTGAGCTAAGAGAGAAAGTCTGCCCTACTAAATCCCGTCCCGGATTGGGTCTGCCCCTTCATGCTGTCTTGGTAGCAGAAGCGGGCTTCTTGGCTTGTTTACCTTTATTCCAGGCCTGGTTAGGTCTCCAGACTGACTTGGATTGAGCAAAATTCCCCTCCTGCTTTGTGGCTGAAGTTTGCTGCCTTCTGTGAAGATCAACTGCGCATCTGAGGCGCGAAAAACAGAATTTATGCTTACCTGATTAATTACTTTCTCCAACGGTGTGTCCGGTCCACGGCGTCATCCTTACTTGTGGGATATTCTCTTCCCCAACAGGAAATGGCAAAGAGCCCAGCAAAGCTGGTCACATGATCCCTCCTAGGCTCCGCCTACCCCAGTCATTCGACCGACGTACAGGAGGAAATATGCATAGGAGAAATCATATGATACTGTGGTGACTGTAGTTAGAGAAAATAATTCATCAGACCTGATTAAAAAAACCAGGGCGGGCCGTGGACCGGACACACCGTTGGAGAAAGTAATTTATCAGGTAAGCATAAATTCTGTTTTCTCCAACATAGGTGTGTCCGGTCCACGGCGTCATCCTTACTTGTGGGAACCAATACCAAAGCTTTAGGACACGGATGAAGGGAGGGAGCAAATCAGGTCACCTAAATGGAAGGCACCACGGCTTGCAAAACCTTTCTCCCAAAAATAGCCTCTGAAGAAGCAAAAGTATCAAATTTGTAAAATTTGGCAAAAGTGTGCAGTGAAGACCAAGTCGCTGCCTTACATATCTGGTCAACAGAAGCCTCGTTCTTGAAGGCCCATGTGGAAGCCACAGCCCTAGTGGAATGAGCTGTGATTCTTTCCGGAGGCTGCCGTCCGGCAGTCTCATAAGCCAATCGGATAATGCTTTTAAGCCAAAAAGAAAGAGAGGTAGAAGTTGCTTTTTGACCTCTCCTTTTACCGGAATAAACAACAAACAAAGAAGATGTTTGTCTGAAATCTTTAGTGGCCTCTAAATAGAATTTTAGAGCACAGACTACGTCCAAATTGTGTAACAAACGTTCCTTCTTTGAAACTGGATTCGGACACAAAGAAGGTACAACTATCTCCTGGTTAATATTCTTGTTGGAAACAACTTTCGGAAGAAAACCAGGCTTAGTACGCAAAACCACCTTATCTGCATGGAACACCAGATAGGGCGGAGAACACTGCAGAGCAGATAACTCAGAAACTCTTCTAGCAGAAGAAATTGCAACCAAAAACAAAACTTTCCAAGATAATAACTTAATATCTACGGAATGTAAGGGTTCAAACGGAACCCCTTGAAGAACTGAAAGAACTAGATTAAGACTCCAGGGAGGAGTCAAAGGTCTGTAAACAGGCTTGATTCTAACCAGAGCCTGGACAAACGCTTGAACGTCTGGCACAGCTGCCAGCCTTTTGTGAAGTAAAACAGATAACGCAGAGATCTGTCCCTTCAGAGAACTTGCAGATAATCCTTTCTCCAAACCTTCTTGTAGAAAGGATAGAATCTTAGGAATTTTTATCTTGTTCCATGGGAATCCTTTAGATTCACACCAACAGATATATTTTTTCCATATCTTATGGTAAATTTTTCTAGTTACAGGCTTTCTAGCCTGAATCAGAGTATCTATTACAGAATCTGAAAACCCACGCTTTGATAAAATCAAGCGTTCAATCTCCAAGCAGTCAGTTGGAGGGAAACCAGATTCGGATGTTCGAATGGACCTTGAACAAGAAGGTCCTGTCTCAAAGGTAGCTTCCATGGTGGAGCCGATGACATATTCACCAGGTCTGCATACCAAGTCCTGCGTGGCCACGCAGGAGCTATCAAGATCACCGAAGCCCTCTCCTGGTTGATCCTGGCTACCAGCCTGGGAATGAGAGGAAACGGTGGGAATACATAAGCTAGGTTGAAGGTCCAAGGTGCTACTAGTGCATCTACTAGAGTCGCCTTGGGATCCCTGGATCTGGACCCGTAACAAGGAACCTTGAAGTTCTGACGAGAGGCCATCAGATCCATGTCTGGAATGCCCCATAATTGAGTTATTTGGGCAAAGATTTCCGGGTGGAGTTCCCACTCCCCCGGATGGAATGCCTGATGACTCAGAAAATCCGCTTCCCAATTTTCCACTCCTGGGATGTGGATTGCAGACAAGTGGCAGGAGTGATCCTCCGCCCATTGAATTATCTTGGTCACTTCCTCCATCGCCAGGGAACTCCTTGTTCCCCCCTGATGGTTGATATATGCAACTGTCGTCATGTTGTCTGATTGAAACCTTATGAATTTGGCCTTTGCTAGATGAGGCCAAGCTTTGAGAGCATTGAATATCGCTCTCAGTTCCAGAATGTTTATCGGGAGAAGAGATTCTTCCCGAGACCATAGACCCTGAGCTTTCAGGGTTTCCCAGACCGCGCCCCAGCCCACCAGACTGGCGTCGGTCGTGACAATGACCCACTCTGGTCTGCGGAAGCTCATTCCCTGTGACAGGTTGTCCAGGATTAGCCACCAACGGAGTGAATCTCTGGTCCTTTGATCTACTTGAATCGTCGGAGACAAGTCTGTATAATCCCCATTCCACTGTCTGAGCATGCACAGTTGTAATGGTCTCAGATGAATTCGTGCAAAAGGAACTATGTCCATTGCTGCAACCATCAATCCTATTACTTCCATGCACTGCGCTATGGAAGGACGAAGAACAGAATGAAGAACTTGACAAGAGCTTAGAAGTTTTGATTTTCTGACCTCTGTCAGAAAAATCCTCATTTCTAAGGAGTCTATTATTGTTCCCAAGAAGGGAACTCTTGTTGACGGGGAAAGAGAACTTTTTTCTATGTTCACTTTCCATCCGTGAGATCTGAGAAAGGCTAGGACGATGTCCGTATGAGCTTTTGCTTTTGACAGAGACGACGCTTGAATCAGGATGTCGTCCAAGTACGGTACTACTGCAATGCCCCTTGGTCTTAGAACCGCTAGAAGGGACCCTAGTACCTTTGTGAAAATTCTCGGAGCAGTGGCTAATCCGAATGGAAGTGCCACAAACTGGTAATGCTTGTCCAGAAAAGCGAACCTTAGGAACTGATGATGTTCCTTGTGGATAGGAATATGTAGGTACGCATCCTTTAAATCCACCGTGGTCATAAATTGACCTTCCTGGATGGTAGGAAGGATCGTTCGAATGGTTTCCATTTTGAACGATGGAACCCTGAGAAATTTGTTTAGGATCTTGAGATCTAGAATTGGTCTGAATGTTCCCTCTTTTTTGGGAACTATGAACAGGTTGGAGTAAAACCCCATCCCTTGTTCTCCTATTGGAACTGGATGAATTACTCCCATCTTTAACAGGTCTTCTACACAATGTAAGAATGCCTGTCTTTTTATTTGGTTTGAAGATAATTGAGACCTGTGGAACCTTCCCCTTGGGGGTAGTTCCTTGAATTCCAGGAGATAACCTTGAGAAACTATTTCTAGTGCCCAAGGATCCTGAACATCTCTTGCCCAGGCCTGAGCAAAGAGAGAAAGTCTGCCCCCCACCAGATCCGGTCCCGGATCGGGGGCCATCCTTTCATGCTGTTTTGGTAGCAGTGGCAGGCTTCTTGGCCTGCTTACCCTTGTTCCAGCCTTGCATCGGTCTCCAGGCTGGTTTGGGTTGAGAAGTATTACCCTCTTGCTTAGAGGATGTAGAAGTAGAGGCTGGTCCATTTCTGCGAAAGGGACGAAAATTAGGCTTATTTCTAGCCTTAAAAGACCTATCCTGAGGAAGGGCGTGGCCCTTTCCCCCGGTGATGTCTGAAATAATCTCTTTCAAATCAGGACCAAACAGTGTTTTGCCCTTGAAAGGGATGTTAAGCAATTTTGTCTTGGAAGACACATCCGCTGACCAAGACTTTAGCCAGAGCGCCCTGCGCGCCACGATAGCAAACCCTGAATTTTTCGCCGCTAATCTAGCTAATTGCAAAGCGGCATCTAGAATAAAAGAGTTAGCCAATTTAAGTGCTTTAACTCTGTCCATAACCTCCTCATACGAAGATTCTTTATTGAGCGACTTTTCTAGTTCTTCGAACCAGAAACACGCTGCCGTAGTGACAGGAACAATGCATGAAATTGGTTGTAGAAGGTAACCTTGCTGAACAAACATCTTTTTAAGCAAACCCTCTAATTTTTTATCCATAGGATCTTTGAAAGCACAACTATCTTCTATGGGAATAGTAGTGCGTTTGTTTAGAGTAGAGACCGCCCCCTCGACCTTAGGGACTGTCTGCCATAAGTCCTTTCTGGGGTCGACTATAGGAAATAATTTCTTAAATATAGGGGGAGGAACAAAAGGTATGCCGGCCTTTCCCATTCCTTATTTACTATGTCCGCCACCCGCTTGGGTATAGGAAAAACATCGGGGGGCACCGGAACCTCTAGGAACTTGTCCATCTTACATAATTTCTCTGGAATGACCAAATTGTCACAATCATCCAGAGTAGATAATACCTCCTTAAGCAGTGCGCGGAGATGTTCTAATTTAAGTTTAAATGTTACAACATCAGGTTCAGCTTGTTGAGAAATTTTTCCCGAATCTGAAATTTCTCCCTCAGACAAAACCTCCCTCCTGGCCCCTTCAGATTGGTGTGAGGGTATGTCAGAAACGTTATCATCAGCGTCCTCTTGCTCTTCAGTGTTTAAAACAGAGCAATCGCGCTTTCTTTGATAAGTAGGCATTTTAGATAAAATATTTGCAATAGAATTATCCATAACAGCCGTTAATTGTTGCATAGTAATAAGTATTGGCGCACTAGATGTACTAGGGGCCTCTTGTGTGGGCAAAACTGGTGTAGACACAGAAGGGGGTGATGCAGTACCATGCTTACTCCCCTCATCTGAAGAATCATCTTGGGCACTATTATTATCTGTGGCATCATTGTCCCTACTTTGTTTGGACACTATGTCACAATTATCACATATATTTAAATGGGGAGACACATTGGCTTTCATACATATAGAACATCGCTTATCTGATGGTTCAGACATGTTAAACAGGCTTAAACTTGTCAACAAAGCACAAAAAAACGTTTTAAAATAAAACCGTTACTGTCACTTTAAATTTTAAACAGAGCACACTTTATTACTGAATATGCGAAAAAGCATGAAGCAATTGTTCAAAATTCACCAAAATTTCACCACAGTGTCTTAAAGCCTTAAAAGTATTGCACACCAAATTTGAAAGCTTTAACCCTTAAAATAACGGAACCGGAGCCGTTTTTACATTTAACCCCTATACAGTCCCAGGTATCTGCTTTGCTGAGACCCAACCAAGCCCAGGGGGGAATACGATACCAAATGACGCCTTCTATAAGCTTTTTCAGTGGTTCTTAGCTCCTCACACATGCATCTGCATGCCTTGCCTTCCAAAAACAACTGCGCATTAGTGGCGCGAAAATGAGGCTCTGCCTATGACTAGAAAAGGCCCCCATCTGAAAAAGGTGTCCATACAGTGCCTGCCGTTTTTTAATAACAATCCCCAAGATTATAATAACTATAAAGAGTTATAATCTGTCAAATATGCTTAGCAAAGTAATCGTTTTAGCCCAGAAAAATGTCTACCAGTTTTTTAAGCCCTTATAAAGCCTTTTATTCTTTTGCTTAATCTAAGAAAATGGCTTACCGGTCCCCATAGGGAAAATGACAGCCTTCCAGCATTACAAAGTCTTGTTAGAAATGTGGCCAGTCATACCTCAGGCAGAAAAGTCTGCCAACTGCTTCCCCCAACTGAAGTTACTTCATCTCAACAGTCCTGTGTGGAAACAGCAATCGATTTTAGTAACTTCTGCTAAAATCATCTTCCTCTTACAAACAGAAATCTTCTTCTCTTTTCTGTTTCAGAGTAAATAGTACATACCAGCACTATTTTAAAATAACAAACACTTGATTGAAGAATAAAAACTACATTTAAACACCAAAAAACTCTTAGCCATCTCCGTGGAGATGTTGCCTGTGCAACGGCAAAGAGAATGACTGGGGTAGGCGGAGCCTAGGAGGGATCATGTGACCAGCTTTGCTGGGCTCTTTGCCATTTCCTGTTGGGGAAGAGAATATCCCACAAGTAAGGATGACGCCGTGGACGGGACACACCTATGTTGGAGAAATTAGGCCCTGCCCATCATATGCGATGTACTCTCAGCCTCAAAAAAACGCAGTGAAGCGGTATAGTAACTAGCCATGTGGGTCTAAGTATCCTAAATGTACAATAAGCCAAGTTCTCCAGTAATACCCCTTCTATCTATAGGTTTATGCTTGTCCCAGGCATTAATTATTATGTAGGATAGCCTTATGCTTGTCCCAGGCATTAGTTATTATGTAGGATAGCCTTATGCTTGTCCCAGGCATTTTTAAAGTCCCTCACAGTGTTTGTTGCTACTACCCCTTGAGGAAGTTTATTCCATAAATCAATCACTCTTTCTGAAAAGAAGCTTCCTCAAATTACTCCTGAATCTACTACCCTTTAGCTTGAGCTCATGACCCCTTGTTCTTGAATTTTCCATTTTATGTAAAATACCCACAGCCTCAGTTTTACTAAACCCTTTAATGTACTTGAAAGTTGCTATCATATCACCTCTTTCCCTTATCTCCTCTAAGCTATACATATTTAGGTCACTGAGCCTATCCTGGTAAGTTTTATTTTTTAGACCATGTGCCATTTTGGTAGCCCTCCTTTGCACAGATTCAAGTTTGTTAATATCCTTCTGAAGATATGGCCTCCAGAACTGCACACAATACTCAAGATGAGGCCTAACTAATGATCTATAAAGTGGCATAAGAACCTTAGTATTTCTGCTGCAAATACCTCTATTTGAGGTATATGATGTGCAAACAATGTGAAATGAATTGAATAAATATACAATAAGTGTTGAAATATATAACACAATGTGAATGATATAGGACACTTGGTGCAATGGATTACACACAACAGTGTGAAGGAACCAAAATTCCCAAAAGTGAAAAAATGATGAAAAAATAATGAAAAAATACAAATATTGTGAAAAAATATATGAAAATGGAAAAATGAAAAAATGTGAAAAAATTGTGGAGCAAAGTTAAAAATTATTTATATATATATATATATATATATATATATATATATATATATATATATATATGTATAAAACACAGGAAAAAAACATCAAGGCTGGATTGCGGTTTCCTGCCGTGACAAACAGTCACTCTGAAGACCTCAATGAAGTATGCCTGAGCTCGGTGGGGAAATGGAGAGACAGTGTGGATCAACAGGGGTAAGTACTCACAGGATTCTTTACAGCAAATAAGTGAATGGAGGGTTTAACTTGTGATTCTCCGGTAACTTTACCATACGGCACGGCCACCGCTGCACCTCTGGAAGACCGGTGAATTCCTACGTTATCCACTCCTTGCGTCCGCTCTCTGGCGTAGCTGCACTTCCTTTTGTCGATACCAGCCAATCCGTGCTCGTCTATGACGTAGCTCCACCGCTCGGCCAATCCTTCTAGGGCAACTTCAAGAATCCCAGTCCGGGGAACAAATGGAAAAATCCCTGATACTTATCAGGAATCAAAAGTTCGTTGTAAGACCTGGCTTTGTAAAGGGATAATGAAATAAATACAGAAAGAGAAAAAGCCGGATGCGGTCTTAAATTAAAACGTCCAATTTATTGGTCAATGTTAAAAATAATTGACAGTACTCAAAACGAAAAAGTCTAACATGTTTCGGCACACGGCCTTACTCATAGACATGATTTTCTTAGTGAAAACCGCCAGTATTTAAAAGCAGTAGTGAGTATCTATTGGTTGTTATTAATTGCTAACAAGTAACAAGTGATAATATACTTAAACAATAAGAGAACCTAACTAACAATGCTGTTAAATAAACACATAATTGCTACAAAGGTATATAGAATTAACATAAATGGGTGGCATGTAAATCCCAGCAAATATTAATATTAAATAAATAAATGAATATACCATATGTGTAGCGGCTGGTTTAAATTCAATTAAATCAACAAATAAATAAATAAGTAAATGAATCTATACAGACAGATTGCAATATTACACAGGTAAACCACGTGAGGCTTAGAAAAAGGGGAAAGAGTAATTGGGATAGCGCTATGCAGCTGCGAGTCTTATACAGGGAAAATAAATAAATATTAGTTTGGATCTATTTATATCTGCATATGAGGGTGTCCCTGTTTTGGTTATTCAACTTTGCGATTTTTATTTTGGTATGTGAAGTTCCCCAGTTTGTTTGGATCATATAAGTTGGAAAATAAAGTATTTACTATATTTTTTAAAAAAACAGTCTGATTTGGATCGTATAACCTGGATGATAGAGTTTTTACTATATTTTTAGAAATAGTCTTGTGTCCTATGTTTTTCATATATATGTATCTTATAGATATTTTTATAAAAAATGATGCATAATTATAAAAATAAAAGATGATGCATAAGAAGAAAGGGGAGCAGGTGCTTTAAGATAAATGTATTTTATTCCTATACAGATAAGGTACTTATCATAAAATAGTAAACAATAAAATCTAACACATAGATGCCGGCATCTAGATTTAAAAAACAGTTTCAGTTTGAAATATGTACTGTTTATTTCTAGTTTGGGACTATACCCGTGGTTTTATGAAAGCAGCTCTGATTGGCAACACCTGATAAACAACAATAGGTTTCTATTACTTGACACACATGTATCGTATATTTTGTTGGTTACAATTACAATTTCTCAGTGCAGATCTAGTTTTACAATATATAAGCTAGGTTAATGTGAATACCACGTGTTTTTGCTTAAACAACGATATTCCAGGTCTATGGTGGTTATTTACAGCAGTAAATGGTAGAAAGTGGATTTATCTGTCATATATACGTATATACGTGTATAAGCAGATTGTCTCTTGTTATAAAAACCTTTTTACATTGTCCATATTCTGGATCTCCTCCGTTAAAGTTGTGACCGGCCGGTCCTTTGGTGAAGTAGTTCCATATGTTTTCCTCTGTTTAGGTTAAAAATCCGGATTCTTCCGGTGTTTCCTGATCCAATTGTGGATTTTCTCCTTGTGTCTGTGGGGCCCTTGAGCCAGGTGATTGAGGTTGGAACGGTTACTGGATCCTTGGATAGGAATTGCACATATGGAGTCTGTCCCTAGAAAGTGGGATATGGCTCGATGTACCTATCCTAGCCAGCCCGAACGCCAGAGACACCTCTCACCTGCTGGGCTCTGTATTTGGATCTCCTGTGACTGTCAGCAATCTCTACGCGTTTCAGCCTGGGGCCTTTATCAAGATCTTGATAAAGGCCCCAGGCTGAAATGCGTAGAGATTGCTGACAGTCACAGGAGATCCAAATACAGAGCCCAGCAGGTGAGAGGTGTCTCTGGCGTTCGGGCTGGCTAGGATAGGTACATCGAGCCATATCCCACTTTCTAGGGACAGACTCCATATGTGCAATTCCTATCCAAGGATCCAGTAACCGTTCCAACCTCAATCACCTGGCTCAAGGGCCCCACAGACACAAGGAGAAAATCCACAATTGGATCAGGAAACACCGGAAGAATCCGGATTTTTAACCTAAACAGAGGAAAACATATGGAACTACTTCACCAAAGGACCGGCCGGTCACAACTTTAACGGAGGAGATCCAGAATATGGACAATGTAAAAAGGTTTTTATAACAAGAGACAATCTGCTTATACACGTATATACGTATATATGACAGATAAATCCACTTTCTACCATTTACTGCTGTAAATAACCACCATAGACCTGGAATATCGTTGTTTAAGCAAAAACACGTGGTATTCACATTAACCTAGCTTATATATTGTAAAACTAGATCTGCACTGAGAAATTGTAATTGTAACCAACAAAATATACGATACATGTGTGTCAAGTAATAGAAACCTATTGTTGTTTATCAGGTGTTGCCAATCAGAGCTGCTTTCATAAAACCACGGGTATAGTCCCAAACTAGAAATAAACAGTACATATTTCAAACTGAAACTGTTTTTTAAATCTAGATGCCGGCATCTATGTGTTAGATTTTATTGTTTACTATTTTATGATAAGTACCTTATCTGTATAGGAATAAAATACATTTATCTTAAAGCACCTGCTCCCCTTTCTTCTTATGCATCATCTTTTATTTTTATAATTATGCATCATTTTTTATAAAAATATCTATAAGATACATATATATGAAAAACATAGGACACAAGACTATTTCTAAAAATATAGTAAAAACTCTATCATCCAGGTTATACGATCCAAATCAGACTGTTTTTTTAAAAAATATAGTAAATACTTTATTTTCCAACTTATATGATCCAAACAAACTGGGGAACTTCACATACCAAAATAAAAATCGCAAAGTTGAATAACCAAAACAGGGACACCCTCATATGCAGATATAAATAGATCCAAACTAATATTTATTTATTTTCCCTGTATAAGACTCGCAGCTGCATAGCGCTATCCCAATTACTCTTTCCCCTTTTTCTAAACTCGGTGATAGTGTTTTTGAGGTTGCATCACCATTTGGGATTATAGCTAAGAGTCTGAGTGTAGAATCTTTGTATTAACTCCAACCCTCTATAAAACCACGTGAGGCTTGTTTTGGTTTGCTATAGCGATTTAGAGATTCACACACTTATGATCATATATGCAATGTCAATACATAAGCCTAGAATAATTTTAAATAACTACTGTTATATATAACCAATTAAAAACGGCCTCTGTTTCATACAATTCATATATCTAGTAATCTTAGACTTAAATGTATTTGTGTTTGTTATTAATAATAGTGATAATAATAATTGAGTACAAAAAAGCCTATGATGTTATGGGAATTGTACTATAAAAGCACAAGTTATCCTATTGGTGGTGAAGACAAATACAGGAGAAGTTTAGTAATTTGAAACTTAGTATATATCATTAGTTTTAAACGGTTTAATACTAAAGAGACCTTTCTTTGTTTGGAAAATATGTTGTGACAACACGGGTCCTCCTGTTAATGTAAACACCAACAAACACAAGGAAAAAATACAAACAGAGTAATCAACCAGTGTGTCAATTATTGTTAATGGTTGAAGAAATTATTCTAGATTTGGATTTGAATTACTTAATTGTGTGCTCAGGGAGAAACTTTCTAGTTGGTTTAATGTAAGTAAAGGAGGGGGTAGTATATTATGTTATGGGCATAAGTAGACCCCTCATAAATAAGTAATAATTATTGTTTTTCTAAACAAATTATCAGATTAATACATGATCATATAATATCTCGGTGAATTATTCCCAAAAGTTTATAATGTCATTAATGGAATTATATCCATCAGGGATACGCGACTTCAAAGTGAAGATCCAAAATGCCTCTTTTTTCAAGAGGGCCTTATTACGATCACCACCCCTGTTTTGTGCTTGTATATGGTCAATAACCATCCATCTAAAGGTTGTATTACTGCTAGCATGTGTCTGAATGAAATGCTTGGCCATATCAGATACAGGATCTGATCGTTTGATATCAGATAGATGTTGTCGGATGCGTTCTCTAACCTCCCTTGAGGTGCATCCCACATATTGTTTCGGGGTGCATGTGCACCAAATCATATATACTGCAAATTTTGTGCGACAATTGACGCAGCTTTTTATTGTATATGACTTATTCGTGGTGGAGGAGGAAAAAACATTTCCCTTCTGGATAAAACTGCAAGGGATACATGCATTGTACCCACACTTGTACATACCCCTAGATTGTAACCACGAGCTTGTAGTTGTTTTATCCTTAGGTAAAGCTTGGGGAAATAATATTTCCTATAGTGCATCCTTTCCTGTAGGAAAACCTACATCCTTTGTCGATGAAAGGAACCAATCCCTCATCTGCCTTGAGCATAGGTAGATGTTTACGAATGATCATGCAAATGTTATCGTAGTCAGATGAATATTGAGTAACAAAGGTAACCCGATCACTAGTGGGATTGGTCCTTTTAGGTATATTTGCCAACAAAGTTTTCCTGTCCAAACAATCCACTTCATTTTTTGCCTTTTGAATGGCTGTGTTGTGATAACCCTTACTTATGAGTCTGTGAGTAAGATCTTCACTTTGTACAACACAATCTTGTTTTTCAGAACAGTTCCTTTTTATTCTAATGTACTGTCCCTTTGCTATGGCATAGGGAACATTTAGTGGATGGTTGCTTCTGCCATGTAGGAGTGTATTGCCTGATATAGGCTTTCTGAAAATTTGCGTTTTTATGTTGCTAGTACCAGCCAGATTGCTTAGCTGGACATCTAAAAAATTTATAGATGTTTTGTTTGTTTCAAAAGTGAACTTCAGACCCCATTCATTTTCATTTAGATATCCAATGAACTCTTCAATGAGTGTGGGCTGACCAATCCAAATCAACAGTAGATCGTCAATAAAACGATGGTAGCTTTTGATATACTGGAGAAAAGGATTCTGTTCCCCATATATCATGCTAAGTTCGAACCAACCCATTACTAAATTAGCATATGAGGGCGCAAATTTCGCCCCCATTGCTGTACCTTGCAACTGGAGATAAAAAGAGTCATCAAACTTGAAATAGTTGTGTGTCAATAAAAATTGCAACACATCTAAGATGAATTGGATAAATTCTTTGGTATAATTCGTTTTATTCTCCAAATAGAATTTAACGGCAAGGATCCCCATGGTATGGGGGATAGATGAGTATAGGGCTACGACGTCTACTGTTAGCCAAAAAAATTCTTCTTGCCATATAAAGCCATCAAAAATTTGAAGCACATGTTTGGTATCTTTCAGAAAGCTTGGTAAGGAAACAACAAGTGGCTGCAGTATGCTGTCCAGCCATTCTGATAGTGGTTCGCAAAGCGAACCAATACCAGACACAATTGGTCTACCTTTTACATTCACAGTGCTT
Organism: Bombina bombina; assembly: GCF_027579735.1. Taxonomy (NCBI): domain Eukaryota; kingdom Metazoa; phylum Chordata; class Amphibia; order Anura; family Bombinatoridae; genus Bombina; species Bombina bombina. Next base: position 83,964 of record NW_026513119.1, read on the forward strand.
TTGTGCACCTTAGGCAAGACATGTATAATAGGGGTGATGGGATTGTCGACAGACAGAAAGTCAAATGTTTTGTCATCAATATGGCCAAGCATGAGGCCATCATCCAAAAGGGAGATGAGGTCCTTTTTAAATTTATGTACAGGATCGCAAGGTAAGACCTTGTAATCAGTAGGATTATTTAGCTGCCTCATAATCTCCCCTTTATATGATTTTAAATCCCAGATGACAACACTTCCACCTTTATCGGCGTTCTTTATCACCAAGTCTGAGTTTGACTTCAGTGAGGTCAAGGCAATTCTCTCTTGTTTAGTAAGATTGGGTTTACTTTTCAAGGGTTTTTTAGCAAGATCAACCAGGTCTTTCTCAATTCTTTTTTGGAAAGAAACCAATGTGTCCCCCCTTGTTTGTAAAAGATAAAAACAGAATTTATGTTTACCTGATAAATTTCTTTCTCCAACGGTGTGTCCGGTCCACGGCGTCATCCTTACTTGTGGGATATTCTCTTCCCCAACAGGAAATGGCAAAGAGCCCAGCAAAGCTGGTCACATGATCCCTCCTAGGCTCCGCCTACCCCAGTCATTCGACCGACGTTAAGGAGGAATATTTGCATAGGAGAAACCATATGGTACCGTGGTGACTGTAGTTAAAGAAAATAAAATATCAGACCTGATTAAAAAAACCAGGGCGGGCCGTGGACCGGACACACCGTTGGAGAAAGAAATTTATCAGGTAAACATAAATTCTGTTTTCTCCAACATAGGTGTGTCCGGTCCACGGCGTCATCCTTACTTGTGGGAACCAATACCAAAGCTTTAGGACACGGATGAAGGGAGGGAGCAAATCAGGTCACCTAAATGGAAGGCACCACGGCTTGCAAAACCTTTCTCCCAAAAATAGCCTCAGAAGAAGCAAAAGTATCAAACTTGTAAAATTTGGTAAAAGTGTGCAGTGAAGACCAAGTCGCTGCCCTACATATCTGATCAACAGAAGCCTCGTTCTTGAAGGCCCATGTGGAAGCCACAGCCCTAGTGGAATGAGCTGTGATTCTTTCGGGAGGCTGCCGTCCGGCAGTCTCGTAAGCCAATCTGATGATGCTTTTAATCCAAAAAGAGAGAGAGGTAGAAGTTGCTTTTTGACCTCTCCTTTTACCTGAATAAACAACAAACAAGGAAGATGTTTGTCTAAAATCCTTTGTAGCATCTAAATAGAATTTTAGAGCGCGAACAACATCCAAATTGTGCAACAAACGTTCCTTCTTTGAAACTGGTTTTGGACACAGAGAAGGTACGATAATCTCCTGGTTAATGTTTTTGTTAGAAACAACTTTTGGAAGAAAACCAGGTTTAGTACGTAAAACCACCTTATCTGCATGGAACACCAGATAAGGAGGAGAACACTGCAGAGCAGATAATTCTGAGACTCTTCTAGCAGAAGAAATCGCAACTAAAAACAAAACTTTCCAAGATAATAACTTAATATCAACGGAATGTAAGGGTTCAAACGGAACCCCCTGAAGAACTGAAAGAACTAAATTGAGACTCCAAGGAGGAGTCAAAGGTTTGTAAACAGGCTTGATTCTAACCAGAGCCTGAACAAAGGCTTGAACATCTGGCACAGCTGCCAGCTTTTTGTGAAGTAATACCGACAAGGCAGAAATCTGTCCCTTCAGGGAACTTGCAGATAATCCTTTTTCCAATCCTTCTTGAAGGAAGGATAGAATCCTAGGAATCTTAACCTTGTCCCAAGGGAATCCTTTAGATTCACACCAACAGATATATTTTTTCCAAATTTTGTGGTAAATCTTTCTAGTCACAGGCTTTCTGGCCTGAACAAGAGTATCGATAACAGAATCTGAGAATCCTCGCTTCGATAAAATCAAGCGTTCAATCTCCAAGCAGTCAGCTGGAGTGAAACCAGATTCGGATGTTCGAACGGACCCTGAACAAGAAGGTCTCGTCTCAAAGGTAGCTTCCAAGGTGGAGCCGATGACATATTCACCAGATCTGCATACCAAGTCCTGCGTGGCCACGCAGGAGCTATCAAGATCACCGACACCCTCTCCTGCTTGATCCTGGCTATCAGCCTGGGGATGAGAGGAAATGGCGGGAACACATAAGCTAGTTTGAAGGTCCAAGGTGCTACTAGTGCATCCACTAGAGCCGCCTTGGGATCCCTGGATCTGGCCCCGTAGCAAGGAACTTTGAAGTTCTGACGAGAGGCCATCAGATCCATGTCTGGAATGCCCCACAGGTGAGTGACTTGGGCAAAGATTTCCGGATGGAGTTCCCACTCCCCCGGATGCAATGTCTGCCGACTCAGAAAATCCGCTTCCCAATTTTCCACTCCTGGGATGTGGATAGCAGACAGGTGGCAGGAGTGAGACTCCGCCCAAAGAATAATTTTGGTTACTTCTTCCATCGCTAGGGAACTCCTTGTTCCCCCCTGATGGTTGATGTACGCAACAGTCGTCATGTTGTCTGATTGAAACCGTATGAACCTGGTCCTCGCAAGCTGGGGCCAGGCCTGGAGAGCATTGAATATCGCTCTCAGTTCCAGAATATTTATCGGTAGAAGAGATTCTTCCCGAGACCAAAGACCCTGAGCTTTCAGGGATCCCCAGACCGCGCCCCAGCCTATCAGACTGGCGTCGGTCGTGACAATGACCCACTCTGGTCTGTGGAACATCATCCCTTGAGACAGATTGTCCAGGGACAGCCACCAACGGAGTGAGTCTCTGGTCCTCTGATTTACTTGTATCTTCGGAGACAAGTCTGTATAGTCCCCATTCCACTGACTGAGCATGCACAGTTGTAATGGTCTTAGATGAATGCGCGCAAAAGGAACTATGTCCATCGCCGCCACCATCAACCCGATCACTTCCATGCACTGAGCTATGGAAGGAAGAGGAACGGAATGAAGTATCCGACAAGAGTCCAGAAGCTTTGTTTTTCTGGCCTCTGTTAGAAAGATCCTCATTTCTAAGGAGTCTATAATTGTTCCCAAGAAGGGAACCCTTGTTGACGGGGATAGAGAACTCTTTTCCACGTTCACTTTCCAGCCGTGAGATCTGAGAAAGGCCAGGACAATGTCCGTGTGAGCCTTTGCTTGAGGAAGGGACGACGCTTGAATCAGAATGTCGTCCAGGTAAGGTACTACTGCAATGCCCCTTGGTCTTAGCACCGCTAGAAGGGACCCTAGTACCTTTGTGAAAATCCTTGGAGCAGTGGCTAATCCGAAAGGAAGCGCCACGAACTGGTAATGTTTGTCCAGGAATGCAAACCTTAGGAACCGATGATGTTCCTTGTGGATAGGAATATGTAGATACGCATCCTTTAAATCCACCGTGGTCATGAATTGACCTTCCTGGATGGAAGGAAGGATAGTTCGAATGGTTTCCATCTTGAACGATGGGACCTTGAGAAATTTGTTTAAGATCTTGAGATCTAGGATTGGTCTGAACGTTCCCTCTTTTTTGGGAACTATGAACAGATTGGAGTAGAACCCCATCCCTTGTTCTCTTAATGGAACAGGATGAATCACTCCCATTTTTAACAGGTCTTCTACACAATGTAAGAACGCCTGTCTTTTTAAGTGGTCTGAAGACAACTGCGACCTGTGGAACCTCCCCCTTGGGGGAAGTCCCTTGAATTCCAGAAGATAACCCTGGGAGACTATTTCTAGCGCCCAAGGATCCAGAACATCTCTTGCCCAAGCCTGAGCGAAGAGAGAGAGTCTGCCCCCCACCAGATCCGGTCCCGGATCGGGGGCCAATATTTCATGCTGTCTTGGTAGCAGTGGCAGGTTTCTTGGCCTGCTTTCCCTTGTTCCAGCCTTGCATTGGTCTCCAAGCTGGCTTGGCCTGAGAAGTATTATCCTCTTGCTTAGAGGACGTAGCACCTTGGGCTGGTCCGTTTTTACGAAAGGGACGAAAATTAGGTCTATTTTTTGCCTTGAAAGGCCGATCCTGAGGAAGGGCGTGGCCCTTACCCCCAGTGATATCAGAGATAATCTCTTTCAAGTCAGGACCAAACAACGTTTTCCCCTTGAAAGGAATGTTTAGTAGCTTGTTCTTGGAAGACGCATCAGCCGACCAAGATTTCAACCAAAGCGCTCTGCGCGCCACAATAGCAAACCCAGAGTTCTTAGCCGCTAACTTAGCCAATTGCAAAGAGGCGTCTAGAGTGAAAGAATTAGCCAATTTGAGAGCATTGATTCTGTCCATAATCTCCTCATAAGGAGGAGAGTCACTATCGAGCACCTTAAGCAGTTCATCAAACCAGAAATATGCGGCAGTAGTGACAGGGACAATGCATGAAATGGGTTGTAGAAGGTAACCCTGCTGAACAAACATCTTTTTAAGCAAACCTTCTAATTTTTTATCCATAGGATCTTTGAAAGCACAACTATCCTCTATGGGAATAGTGGTGCGTTTGTTTAAAGTAGAAACCGCTCCCTCGACCTTGGGGACTGACTGCCATAAGTCCTTTCTGGGGTCGACCATAGGAAACAATTTTTTAAATATGGGGGGAGGGACGAAAGGAATACCGGGCCTTTCCCATTCTTTATTAACAATGTCCGCCACCCGCTTGGGTATAGGAAAAGCTTCTGGGAGCCCCGGCACCTCTAGGAACTTGTCCATTTTACATAGTTTCTCTGGGATGACTAAATTTTCACAATCATCCAGAGTGGATAATACCTCCTTAAGCAAAATGCGGAGATGTTCCAATTTAAATTTAAATGTAATCACATCAGATTCAGCCTGCTGAGAAATGTTCCCTAAATCAGTAATTTCTCCCTCAGACAAAACCTCCCTGGCCCCCTCAGATTGGGTTAGGGGCCCTTCAGAGATATTAATATCAGCGTCGTCATGCTCTTCAGTAACTAAAACAGAGCAGCCACGCTTACGCTGACAAGGGTTCATTTTGGCTAAAATGTTTTTGACAGAATTATCCATTACAGCCGTTAATTGTTGCATAGTAAGGAGTATTGGCGCGCTAGATGTACTAGGGGCCTCCTGAGTGGGCAAGACTCGTGTAGACGAAGGAGGGAATGATGCAGTACCATGCTTACTCCCCTCACTTGAGGAATCATCTTGGGCATCATTGTCATTATCACATAAATCACATTTATTTAAATGAATAGGAATTCTGGCTTCCCCACATTCAGAACACAGTCTATCTGGTAGTTCAGACATGTTAAACAGGCATAAACTTGATCAGAAAGTACAAAAAACGTTTTAAAATAAAACCGTTACTGTCACTTTAAATTTTAAACTGAACACACTTTATTACTGCAATTGCGAAAAAACATGAAGGAATTGTTCAAAATTCACCAAATTTTCACCACAGCGTCTTAAAGCCTTGAAAATATTGCACACCAATTTTGGAAGCTTTAACCCTTAAAATAACGGAACCGGAGCCGTTTTAAGCTTTAAACCCCTTTACAGTCCCTGGTATCTGCTTTGCTGAGACCCAACCAAACCCAAAGGGGAATACGATACCAAATGACGCCTTCAGAAGTCTTTTATAAGTATCAGAGCTCCTCTCACATGCGACTGCATGCCATGCCTCTCAAAAACAAGTGCGCAACACCGGCGCGAAAATGAGACTCTGCCTATGCTTTGGGAAAGCCCCTAAAGAATAAGGTGTCTAAAACAGTGCCTGCCGATATTATTATATCAAAATACCCAGATAAAATGATTCCTCAAGGCTAAATATGTGTTAATAATCAATCGATTTAGCCCAGAAAAAGTCTACAGTTTAAATAAGCCCTTGTGAAGCCCTTATTTACAATCGTAATAAACATGGCTTACCGGATCCCATGGGGAAAATGACAGCTTCCAGCATTACATCGTCTTGTTAGAATGTGTCATACCTCAAGCAGCAAGGGACTGCAAACTGTTCCCCCAACTGAAGTTAATTGCTCTCAACAGTCCTGTGTGGAACAGCCATGGATTTTAGTTACGGTTGCTAAAATCATTTTCCTCATACAAACAGAATTCTTCATCTCTTTTCTGTTTCTGAGTAAATAGTACGTACCAGCACTATTTGAAAATAACAAACTCTTGATTGAATAATGAAAAACTACAGTTAAACACTAAAAAACTCTAAGCCATCTCCGTGGAGATGTTGCCTGTACAACGGCAAAGAGAATGACTGGGGTAGGCGGAGCCTAGGAGGGATCATGTGACCAGCTTTGCTGGGCTCTTTGCCATTTCCTGTTGGGGAAGAGAATATCCCACAAGTAAGGATGACGCCGTGGACCGGACACACCTATGTTGGAGAAAAGTAGATTTTGGTGTAAACCCAATGTGGGCATTACATGTACCCAAATTTAGTTCAGCATTCTCTTCATTCAATGACATAAGAGCCTGGATATCCCTGACTTCAGAGAAATCAAAACTCAAAGTGTTTAGAGTATTTTCAGACGAGCTACTATAATGGTCAATTCTGTTGTCAGTCTGTTCACCAACCTCTTGTGAAAAATAAAAATGTTTTTTCAATGTAAGTGCTTGAATGAATTTATTTATATCTACCAAGGTTTGGAACAAATTAAACCTAGTGGTAGGGACATAACCTAGTCCATAGCCGAGTACTTTGATCTCATCTTTGTTTAATTTGTAATTGGTGAGATTGATAACATCGTAAGTGGAGTCAATAGACTCATCCATTAAATTCAATGTATTTTCATTTGAAGTACATGTATCATCCATCAAATCTGATATTTGTTTTGACCCCTCCCTCTCCTTAGTGTATACCTGGGTTGTTGTCTTAAATTTGGATTTCCCCTTGTGTTTGCCCCTCGCCCTCGATTTGCATGGTTCATTGGGGTAATCTGAAAAACCTGATCCAGTATGTTACTGTCGGTTTGTTCTTTCTGAGAACTTGTCTGTTCTAATGCAACTTGATATTTATTTGACGTTGGAGGATGCTCAACTTCCTTTGAAATAAAGGATACAGTTTTTAATGTCTGATCTTTGGAGTTTTTTAGTATAGATTTAGGTTGTGCCCCCTGAGCCTGGTAGGCTTCATTGTCTGGATTACTATGATCTGAATTGCTGGCATCACCTGAGTCTGAACCACTCCAAGTGTCTTTTTTATTTTGGTTTACTCTGTTGGACCTCCATCTACGTTTACGATCCCTAGATCGATTTCTATTTTGTCTTTGCCAAATATAAACCTTATTTTGACTATAATCCATTTGATCTCTCATGTACTTTTCATGTTTAGATTGCACTAACTCCTTTTTTAATTGTGCTATACTGTCATTTAAAATGTTGTCTAGTTCTTTGTAGTTTTTTTCTAACGTGTTTAAATCCAATTCTTGTTGTAAGAGAATGATTTGATCTCTGACTGCACGAAGCTGGGCATCTTTATATTCAATGATAAGTCCCATCAATTTAAAGGAGCAGTCAGAGAGAGAATCATTCAATTTTTTAATGAATGCCTGATCATCTACAGAGAAAGTGGGAAATTTCTTAATTCTAAGGCCCCTGGGAACCATTTGTAGCCTTATATAGCGATCCAGGGTCCACTTAACACAAATACATTTAAGTCTAAGATTACTAGATATATGAATTGTATGAAACAGAGGCCGTTTTTAATTGGTTATATATAACAGTAGTTATTTAAAATTATTCTAGGCTTATGTATTGACATTGCATATATGATCATAAGTGTGTGAATCTCTAAATCGCTATAGCAAACCAAAACAAGCCTCACGTGGTTTACCTGTGTAATATTGCAATCTGTCTGTATAGATTCATTTACTTATTTATTTATTTGTTGATTTAATTGAATTTAAACCAGCCGCTACACATATGGTATATTCATTTATTTATTTAATATTAATATTGGCTGGGATTTACATGCCACCCATTTATGTTAATTCTATATACCTTTGTAGCAATTATGTGTTTATTTAACAGCATTGTTAGTTAGGTTCTCTTATTGTTTAAGTATATTATCACTTGTTACTTGTTAGCAATTAATGACAACCAATAGATACTCACTACTGCTTTTAAATACTGGCGGTTTTCACTAAGAAAATCATGTCTATGAGTAAGGCCGTGTGCCGAAACATGTTAGACTTTTTCGTTTTGAGTACTGTCAATTATTTTTAACATTGACCAATAAATTGGACGTTTTAATTTAAGACCGCATCCGGCTTTTTCTCTTTCTGTACTTATATATATATATATATATATATATATATAAAAAAAATATAAAAAAAAGTGGTGTGGCAGTCCAATATTATATTTTAATCCAATTAGATGAAGCAGTCAATGAAAAATTAAAAGTCAATATGAAAATGAAAACCTTATGTGACGATGCTGATGAATAGTCAGGAGATCCTGAAAGAGTCCCTGAGCCCCCAGTCGGCTAGTTTTCTATCCTGGAATATCCCTTGTGTGGTAGTAGAAATGATCCTTCAGGAGATCCTGGGGGAATCCCTAAGCCCCAATGGGCTGCTATTACTGTCCTGGAGTGTCCCTGTGGAAAATAAATAACATAGCGTAATATGTTCAAATATAAAGAATTTATAGGAGTGTATCTTACCAATGGTCGACGCGTTTCGGCCCTTGAACACAGGCCTTTTACCAAGACTGAGAAAACTAGCCGACTGGGGGCTCAGGGACTCTTTCATGATCTCCTGACTATTCATCAACATCGTCACATAAGGTTTTCATTTTCATATTGACTTTTAATTTTTCATTGACTGCTTCATCTAATTGGATTACAATATAATATTGGACTGCCACACCACTTTTTTTTATATATTTTTTATATTTTTAATTTATATATATATATATATATATATATATATATATATATATAAAAATAATTTTTAACTTTGCTCCACAATTTTTTCATTTTTCCATTTTCATATATTTTTTCACAATATTTGTTATTTTTTCACAATATTTGTATTTTTTCATCATTTTTTCACTTTTGGAAATCTTGTAATTTTGGTTCCTTCACACTGTTGTGTGTAATCCATTGCACCAAGTGTGCTATATCATTAACATTGTGTTATATATTTCAAGACTTATTGTATATTTATTCAATTCATTCCACATTGTTTGCACATCATATACATTGCGGAATCTGTTGGCGCTCTACAAATAACCGATAATAATAATAATAATAATTGCTTTGCCACTATATATTGGTCAAACCACACCAATGCATTGCTTTGCCACTATATATTGGTCCAACCACACCAATATTGAACCATATCGCACTCCACTCATCCAAGCGAGTATTTGAATAATAGAATTTACAGCACACCAGTACAACGCCTTTATTCAATCTTTTATTGAATTAGAAACATCTGTTATATGTATTCTTATTGTTTTTATATCATGGATCCATGAAGGAATAATCTACTGTCAATTTTATTAACTAATTTTTATTGTTAATTTTAATATCTATTTTTGTCAATTTTATTACATTATTACAGTTACACACCTTAGAGTGTTAACAAATACTGATTTTACCATCCAGTCGATTGCCTCACATTCCTCAGCCATAGGCGCTGTACACATCCCCCTTGCCACTTTGCATTTTTCTGGGGCTAGTTAGGAGCCTTTTGTGTACAGCTCAAGGAATTGCCTTAGCGCTTGGTCACTATCCCATTTTTCTAATTCGTAACTGGTAATTGGCACAGGCTTGTAAAATGACCATGTTTATTTAACTTTATACAGAGTTTTATGGTTTGAGACAGTTTAAGACCATTTCAAGAGACCATATGTTTTACTACCTGGAAATGTGTGATAAACTTCCTACTCATCACAGAGGAGCCTATAAATCAATTTCAGGTGACATATTTTGTAAGAACTTTAACCATTTACATTGGAATGCAAATTAATCCCTGCTGTGTCATTGAAAATTGACCAGCAGAGACACAGGTTATAATATACTGCTTAAATTAAAAAAAATATATATATTTTTTTCCTTTATACAGCCTGAAAGTTTAAATGACTATATAACAATCTATGGTCTGCTGGATTTTGTATAATTTTGAACACTGCATAGAAATGAATATATATATATGTGGAAGATGGATTAAAATTTTGTAATAGATTAAATGGAAATTGCAATAAACCCATTGTTAAAAGACAGCCTAGAATTTAATACATGTGTGTGTGTATGTGTATATATATATATATATATATATACACACACATATATATATATATATATATATATATATATATATATATATACACACACACATACACACACATGTACATATATTCAGATAACATATATTTAAATAAATAATTGCTGTATTGAAAAATAACTACATTGATAATATTGCAAATAGACATATGAATGCTTAAATCATTTCTAACACTTATTTCTATTGCAGGCAATTATTGGTCATAGGCATCAATTTATATATTCAGAATTTGTTAGAAATGTGAAACATGCTGTATTTGCATGAATGCAATGTCAGGATTTTAAATGTTATCAATCTGGAATAATTGGCAGTATAATTGCTTTAATATAATATAATGTTAAAGACACATGATGTTTCATATTAAAATAATCAGAAAATTCACATGGTGCTATCCTGCCTGGAATTCGGATTGTAAGTAATTAAAGGGACAGTCTAGGCCAAAATAAACTTTTATGATTCAGATAGAGCATGTAATTTTAAACAATTTTCCAATTTACTTTTATCACCAATTTTGCTTTGTTCTCTTGGTATTCTTAGTTGAAAGCTTAACCTAGGAGGTCCATATGCCAATTTCTTAGACCTTGAAGCCCACCTCTTTCAGATTGCATTTTAACAGTTTTTCACCACTAGAGGGTGTTAGTTCACGTATTTCATATAGATAACACTGTGCTCGTGCACAAGAAGTTATCTGGGAGCATGCACTGATTGGCTAGACTGCAAGTCTGTCAAAAGAAATGAAAAAAGGGGCAGTTTGCAGAGGCTTAGATACAAGATAATCACAGAGGTTAAAAGTATATTATTATAACTGTGTTGGTTATGCAAAACTGGGGACTGGGTAATAAAGGGATTATCTATCTTTTAAAACAATAAAAATTCTGGTGTAGACTGTCCCTTTAATGCAATGTTATAGTATTGTTTAATATAATCATTATATGGGAAATATTGTAAAATGTTTAGAAATGGTTAAATGAATCTGTTTTGTTTGTCATGTGGCCCCCCGATGTACAGAATCTGGTGTTGCGATGCAGGAATTACAGCTAGAGGAAAATTGGTTGCTAACAAAGGTGCATTTTCCCTAGCAACCATATATCCCAGGCTGCCCAATCAGAAGGGACAAGGTTTCCGAAGGGCCACCCATATTCCTCACCTATGATTAGAGAATATAAGTGCAAGGCAGGACGAGTAAAGGAGGCTGGCTGCTAAGGTTTTTGCTAAACTGACTGAAAACTGTTGCGTGGGAGAGGGGATGGGGGGGAGGAGGTGGGAGTTTAAGTAAATTAGATGAGCAAACAGATTGCGATAGAGCAAAGCATTATATCTATACGGGGACTAGGTGGGCATAGGCTAAGGCTTAATTCTGCTCATTGAGATCCAAGAGTCTAAGCTGACGCAGGTTACAAGGGTTATGCAACACTGGTATTGAATATAAGGGTAGGAAAATATGTAACTAGATACTAACGCAGGACCAGCCTACGTCGGTAAACAGGATATCCTAGTGTAATAGTAATCTACGCATAGTAGAGGTATTTATATATACTATGGTTCCAGCACTCCTGTATATATGGTCGAATACAATTAATAGTGAGATCACATGCGTTTGCCGTGGTTATACAACAGTTGTAAATGAAATATTGGAAACATGGCTAGAGCTCTACCATAAAGCACAGTATAAACCTTACTCTAGTGTGATAATTTACATTCTGGTGGAAAACTATGCCCAAAATGATGCTATGGATCTATATATTTGTGAGATATAGGCATCCCGCCACCCCGGCCGCTGGCAGTAGGATGCCATGTATATGAGCTGCAGACATAGAATTATTATGTAATGAGGTGTTTAAAATTTATTTATAATATGGTAGGTGCAAATAAGCAATAAGGGGCTTATATATATAGAGTAATGGGCATAAAGAGGCAGAAGTTTGTGTAAAATATAGGAGTCAAATTATCAATATAGCACCCTGATATGGAAGTATCTAATTACAAGCCACATAGTATTTGTGCTTCATGCGCAAACTATTATGATCTATACATCATATTTAAAGCAGCATATGTATAAAATCACGAAAATCATGGAGATGCATAGAACTCAACCAATCAAACCTATAGCCCCTAAGGGTACAACCAAATAATACAAAAACATCCTCAGTGCATGCAATATGAGTCTGTCCATGCTCTATTAACACATAGGTAACTTTGATATATATCTAGAACTATGTAACTATAGACAATGAACATATTAAGCCAGAACACAGAGTCTTTATATAGAGTTCCTAAAATTGGGATAGTATCATACTAGTTTGCAGGAGGAAGTAAAATAAAATAGGATGGCTCTATGTTAGAGAGCCAACTATGGGCATGGTAGCCTGAAGGGTAATGAGCTATGAAATATAAGATACTGAAAACATATGATAGTGAATGTCAAGTTCTGTATATAAGGCAAAAGCCTCTACAAAATATTACCTTTGAAGCAGATGATTATACTGCTACTATGGGTTTAACAATTTTATCTAGGTAAACTCTGGTACAGTATACAGTACATAGGAGGACAGATAGAAAAAATAAGTTTCATTGTAAGTCTATCAACCTCTATTTGTAAGACCCTCACTACACCACAATGGCGATCATAACTTTAACAAAAAAATAAAGAGAAGATGTAGTATTATATATGCTCAATACAGGTATAACGTTGATAGATCATATCTAGATATTAGTGAGGCAGTCTCGTATAGCCAGGGCAGGCTGTCCATGGTAGAAGACATGCTATACTAAATTTCAGGCTGGGTGAGAGGGGTTACCATGATGAGGTATGCCAAGATGGGAACTCCCTTACCCCACACCGGACCGGAAAGCTGAACAACGTCTCTGAGTCACCATGCTAAAGCTCTGAATTATGGCAATTGAGCTATACCCAGTTAGGCAGTCCGGAGGCAAGAAAAGTTCCAGTAGCAAATTGAAATGTCCCCTCCAGCCTGCGTGGTCTTGCGCTAGAGATGGTAAGAGAGGCTCTGAGGCATTGTGTGAAACATGCGGGTCCAATGTGAAGATGAGGAACTGTGCGCTATGCAGCATAAGAGTTCTGCCGGTGCGTCCATGCGGGAAGGGTAGACTGAGCGCTCCAGGTGCAGTCATATTGACTTGAGATATGGCTCCTAAGGTTTCGGGAGCAGTCCCTAATCCTCCGGCTGTCGTGTAAGCTCGGTGGACCTCTGCATCATCAGGATTAGGTAGTTGAACAGTATGGGTTGTGATCGCCATTACTGTCTGCTTAGGCTCTGTTAGAAAATGGCGTCCGGATAGAGCACTGCACCTCTCCAGGAAGATATGAATTTGCGCCATGATGCAATCCGCTTCCTCCATTTTTAGGTAGATTAGTGGCCCTCGGCCTAAGGATTCCAAGGTAATAGTCTGCAGACAAGTGTTACTCACAGTTGGAGGTACTGAGTAGGCCCCAAGATGGCTGCTGCAGATAGCATGCTCAGCTTTAGACGCATCAGAATTTCAGTGATCTATAGTTGTAGTAGTGCTCCTTTTCAAAAAGGTTATTAAGAGCAGCCAAGGCTTCAGATCCTCAGTGGTAGTTAGATGATAGAATATTTGAGCACAGACAGTCGCTATTTTTAGTTTTTAAACATCATATGGAGAGAGCTGTACTATTGTTTAACTTAGCACTGTTAATTGTATTGCTGAATGTGAGTAGCTGCTATCTTAAGTCTCATTGTGATATTTTAAATGCAACTGAATGAAATTCTGTTGCGAGTAAGGCTAATTTTAAAGGTAAACTTTTATGAATTTTGCATAGCATATTTAAATAGTTTTTAAACGTGTATAATATTGATTCATATTCTGGTTCCCATAAATATATTTCAATTTGTTCATAATTTTTACTAATAATAAAGAATTCAGGAATTTATATTAATTTTATTGTCTTAAGTATATGCATATTTGATTGTGGGTTTAGTTTAAAGAAAGATTGTTAAATATATTAAGTTATAACCCTGCCATATACTCACATATTATTTGGAGAGTACTGCTAAGATTCTTATAAATATACTGACAGGAACTTGTGGGATACAATTCTCACTGCGCCTCCCATAGATTGTATGCTGCCCTGTTGTGAAAGTCTGAGGAGAAAATCGACTCAGCACTTTTTGTTTCCACAGGCCAACGTGAGGGGGAGGACCTCGCAAGCTAGGTGAGCTGCCTTACTGCCAGGCAGACTTCTAAGGTAAGTGCTAACTTGTATTTTCTGGGGTACATACACAGAAATATTGGCACTTTCATATATACTAATAATGGACACAAGATGACATTATCCTTAGGAAGGGTTAAGTCATGGGCAGTTTCTGCAGGCACTGGGGACGTGGAGAAGTGGCTCTTATGTTTTTGTGTTTGGTGCAACAGGATGGCAACTCACAACGGCTTTATTTTAATTTAGCAGCCGATCGGGAGGTTTGTTTTTGCTATGCAGCTTGCCTAATTATGTATAATGGCAATCTCATTCTCCCAACGGCTTGTTTGGTATTCTAGCCGAACGGGAGGTTTAACTTGCTGCGCAGCTAGTCCGGTTATCTTTGCTGACACTTTCTTGCCAACAATTGTCTAGCCGACCGGGAGATGTAACTAGTGAATATGCATTCTGAAAACAATGTGCACCATGCGGTTCATGCTCCCGACGGCTCTATTTCTAAGCTGAGTGTTACCGCCGGGAGGTTTACATTTGTTACGCCCACGATGGGCGCAGTTGGACTATGCATCATTGCGCGTAATGAAGTTAAACCGGAGGTTAACTTCATTACGCCCACGATGGGCGGAGATAGACTGTGCGACATTGCGCACTTTTATCACACATAGTCCGGAGGTTACTGGTTACGCCCACGATGGGCGGGGGTTAGTCTACGACATTGTGCGGGGGTTGTCTACGACGTTGTGCACATAGCCCAAAGCCAGAAGTGTCGTCCAGTGATGGTGGGTCTCCTCTGCTGCGTTTGGTCGCACAGCAGAGAGGATTCACATTATGTGTTAAAACATTTTTTTCTTATGAAGTCTGGAGGCCTACTATTTGTACTTTCCTACCTGTTGGTAGACACACGCCAAGGTCCAAGAGATCCCTTTATCTGTTAATAAAGTTACTTTTAATATTTAAAGTCACAGTAGCTCTAGAATATTCAATTTTTATGTGATCAAAAATGTGAAGGATGTTACATATACTTTATACTTGCCAAGCAAGACTTTCTGTTTCTGAGTTTTTTAATCCAGAGCCAACATTGTCTCAGATGCTGTTAAAGGATTAGGGGCATTATGACAATGTTCTATACATTCTGCAGCTTTCTCCTAAAGTGTCCTAAAAACTTAGTGTCCATTAAACCAGTGCCCTGCGCTTCCTCCACGGCTCCTCCTGGAGTTACCTTGCAAGACATACCTCCTTTTTTTTTTACTAGACTGTCTCAAGGGCGTTGGCGGCTTTTCCCATGCTGCAGGGAGAGCGCAAGAGGAAAAATTAAACATTCAGTAAGCGAGGTTCCTGTCACGGTTGTTGCTATCTCAAGGTCCCCTCCCAGACGTGAGGAAGAGGATACTTCGGTAGCATCTGAGGATAAAATCTCAGTTTCTGACAGAATAATTCCTCCTGCTGATACTGAAGTTGTATCTTTCAGGTTTAAGCTAGATCCCCTCTGTCTGTTACTTAAGGAGGTTGTAGCTACTCAGAACGGCAATGGTACCATGGGGGTTGTCTATATTAGGTCGTACCAAGAATAATGCTAAGGAATTCCTATGTTTAGAAGAGTTTTTTTTCCCATAGTGGACTCTTCATGGAGTTCTGTCAGTCGGGATCCAAGGTGGAAGGGACAATTTCCACTCTAGTCGGGACTTCTACTATTCCCATAGAGGATAGTTGTTCCCTTAAGGATCCTAGGGATAACAGTTAGAGGGGTTGCTCAATATTGGCAACTTATGGCTTGTCCACTTGGACAGTACCTGGAAGACCGCCGGGAACACCAGGTGCGGTAGGCTTATTATTGCCACTGTCACATATATGGCAGCATACTGGTTCATACGTTGTCTGGTTCCTTTAGAGCAGACACTCTTTTCGAAGAAATACAGGATAAAATAAGAGCCTTTGAGTGGGTCATTTCCTTTCTTACAGATGCTTCCCTTCATGTATTTTGCGGGAAGTTCAGATTTCAGGCTTACTATAGTTTTGGTTAAGATTACTTTTTAAATTCCAAGGGAATTTTTCTTCTTCTTCTTGAGCAGGAGGGAGGTTTGGGCTTTCAAGAATGTTTTTGGAGCCAGATAAGGGGCAAGGTGGCCTTACACTGGGTAGGAGATCTCTCCGACCTGGGAAAGAGTGAGTTCCTGATCCGATTCAGGAACGGAGTTTGGGATTTTATCCTAATCTCGTAGTGGGGAACATTCGGTTCTATTTTAGATATTTAGACTCTAATCAAATTTTAGATGTCAAGATTCTAATAAAATTCCTAAGGGTACCGTCCTTCAAGGTGGAAACTATTTGTTCCAATTTTATGTTGATCCAGGAGAGTAATTTTATGAAGGCGGATTTAAAGAAACACGTGCTTGCATTTTCACATTCTCAGGCAAGCATTCCCAATTGTGGCTTTGTCTGTCGGCCTTGCCACAGTCACCAGAATTTTCTAATAGGAGTCTGGTTTTGTTGTTGGCGGTGCTCGGTTACAAGGCATTGCTGGGGCGCCCTTTCTGGAAGACATTCTATTCCAGACACAGTCCTTCCATCTAGCAGAATCCCACACGAACATGGTGTTATCCTTTCTTTGTTCTTAAGGATGGAGGTAAATTTACAAATTAGTTCTCTTGTTCCAAGTACAAGAGTAACTTTCTTGGGAACAGTAATAGATTCTCTATCAATGAAGGTTTTTCTGACAGAAGTCAGGAAATCAAAGATTATCGATACTTGCCGAGTCATTCAGTCCACTCCTCGGCCATCAGTGGCTCAGTAGTCTGGCTGATGGTGGCGGCAATGGACATCATCCCGTTTGCTCGGTTCCATCTCAGACCTCTGCAGTTAAAAGCATGCTCAGGCAATGGAACGGAGATTATACCATTTTGTCTCCTCAAATACTACTAGAGCAGGAGACAAGGGATTCTCTTCAGTGGTGGTTATCTCTGGATCATCTCTCCCAGGGAACCTGCTTTCGCAGACCATCCTGGGCGATTGTGACAACAGACGCCAGCCTTCTGGGGTGGGGAGCAGTCTGGGGCTCTCTAAAGGCTCAGGGAGTTTGGACTCGGTCAGAGTCTTTTCTTCCTATAAACATTCTGGAGCTGAGAGTGATCTTCGATGCTCTTCTGACCTGGCCTCAGTTAGCTTCGGTTCAGTTCATCAGGTTCCAGTCGGACAACATGACGTCAGTAGCTTACATCAATCATCAGGGAGGAACGAAGAGTTCCTTAGCGATGAGAGAGGTATCCAAGATAATTCAGTGGGCAGAGACCCACTCTTGTTGTTTGTTGGCGATCCTCCTTCCGGGGTAAACAACTGGGAGGTGGACTTCCTGAGCAGGCAGACCTTTCATCCGGGGGAGTGGGAACTCCATCCGGAAGTGTTTTCCAGCCTGATTCGCAAGTGGGGTCAGCCAGAATTAGATTTCTTGACATCGCGTCAGAATGCCATGCTCCAGAGATACGGGTTTGGAGAAAGGATTATCGGCAAGTTCTTTGAAGGGGCAGATCTCTGCTTTATCTATTTTGTAACATAAACGTCTGGCAGATGCTCCAGATTCAATTTTTTTGTCAGGCCTTGGTTAGAATTAGGCCTGTGTTAAAACCAGTTACTCCTCCATGGAGTTTGAATTTAGTTATTAATGTTCTCCAACGGTTTCCGTTTGAGCTTATGCATTCCTTAGATGTTAAGTTGTTATCTTGGAAAGTTTTATTTCTTGTTGCTATTTCATCTGCCAGTTTTCTTCTTTATTTGTGGTTTTCTCAGGAAAACGTAAGGGTCAGAAAGCTATGGCTACTTCCCTTTCTTTTTTGCTGAAGAGTATCATCCGATTTGCATATGAGACTGCTGGACAGCAACCTCCAGAGAGAGTTACGAGGGCTGTTGCTTCCTCATGGGCATTCAAAAATGAGGCTTCTGTGGAACAGATTTGCAAGGCTTCAACTTGGTCTTCTCTTCACACTTTTTCAAAGTTTTACAAATTTGACACTTTTGCCTCGGCTGAGGCTGTTTTTGGGAGAAAACAGAATTTATGCTTACCTGATAAATTACTTTCTCCAACGGTGTGTCCGGTCCACGGCGTCATCCTTACTTGTGGGAATATCTCTTCCCCAACAGGAAATGGCAAAGAGTCCCAGCAAAGCTGGCCATATAGTCCCTCCTAGGCTCCGCCCACCCCAGTCATTCGACCGACGGACAGGAGGAAAAATATAGGAGAAACCATATGGTACCGTGGTGACTGTAGTTAGAGATAATAATTCATCAGACCTGATTAAAAAAACCAGGGCGGACCGGACACACCGTTGGAGAAAGTAATTTATCAGGTAAGCATAAATTCTGTTTTCTCCAACATTGGTGTGTCCGGTCCACGGCGTCATCCTTACTTGTGGGAACCAATACCAAAGCTTTAGGACACGGATGAAGGGAGGGAGCAAATCAGGTTACCTAAACGGAAGGCACCACGGCTTGCAAAACCTTTCTCCCAAAAATAGCCTCCGAAGAAGCAAAAGTATCAAATTTGTAAAATTTGGCAAAAGTGTGCAGTGAAGACCAAGTCGCTGCCTTACATATCTGGTCAACAGAAGCCTCGTTCTTGAAGGCCCATGTGGAAGCCACAGCCCTAGTGGAGTGAGCTGTGATTCTTTCAGGAGGCTGCCGTCCGGCAGTCTCATAAGCCAATCGGATGATGCTTTTAAGCCAAAAGGAAAGAGAGGTAGAAGTCGCTTTTTGACCTCTCCTTTTACCAGAATAGACAACAAACAAAGAAGATGTTTGTCTGAAATCTTTTGTAGCCTCTAAATAGAATTTTAGAGCACGGACTACGTCCAAATTGTGTAACAAACGTTCCTTCTTTGAAACTGGATTCGGACATAAAGAAGGTACAACTATCTCCTGGTTAATATTCTTGTTAGAAACAACCTTTGGAAGAAAACCAGGCTTAGTACGCAAAACCACCTTATCTGCATGGAACACCAGATAGGGCGGAGAACACTGCAGAGCAGATAACTCTGAAACTCTTCTAGCAGAAGAAATAGCAACCAAAAACAAAACTTTCCAAGATAGTAACTTAATATCTATGGAATGTAAAGGTTCAAACGGAACCCCTTGAAGAACTGAAAGAACTAGATTTAGACTCCAGGGAGGAGTCAAAGGTCTGTAAACAGGCTTGATCCTAACCAGAGCCTGAACAAATGCTTGAACATCTGGCACAGCTGCCAGTCTTTTGTGTAGTAAGACAGATAAAGCAGAGATCTGTCCCTTTAGAGAACTTGCAGATAATCCTTTCTCCAAACCTTCTTGTAGAAAGGAGAGAATCTTAGGAATTTGTATCTTATTCCATGGGAATCCTTTGGATTCACACCAACAGATATATCTTTTCCATATTTTATGGTAAATCTTTCTAGTTACCGGTTTTCTGGCCTGAACCAGAGTATCTATCACAGAATCTGAAAACCCACGCTTTGATAGAATCAAGCGTTCAATCTCCAAGCCGTCAGCTGGAGGGAGACCAGATTTGGATGTTCGAATGGACCCTGAACAAGAAGGTCCTGTCTCAAAGGTAGCTTCCATGGTGGAACCGATGACATATTCACCAGGTCTGCATACCAAGTCCTGCGTGGCCACGCAGGAGCTATCAAGATCACCGAGGCCCTCTCCTGTTTGATCCTGGCTACCAGCCTGGGAATGAGAGGAAACGGTGGAAATACATAAGCTAGGTTGAAGGTCCAAGGTGCTACTAGTGCATCTACTAGAGTCGCCTTGGGATCCCTGGATCTGGACCCGTAGCAAGGAACCTTGAAGTTCTGACGAGACGCCATCAGATCCATGTCTGGAATGCCCCATAATTGAGTTAGTTGGGCAAAGATCTCCGGGTGGAGTTCCCACTCCCCCGGATGGAATGTCTGACGACTCAGATAATCCGCTTCCCAGTTTTCCACACCTGGGATGTGGATCGCAGATAGGTGGCAGGAGTGATCCTCCGCCCATTGAATTATTTTGGTCACTTCTTTCATCGCCAGGGAACTCCTTGTTCCCCCCTGATGATTGATATATGCAACGGTCGTCATGTTGAGCTGAGGCCAAGCCCTGAGAGCATTGAAGATCGCTCTTAGTTCCAGAATATTTATCGGGAGAAGAGACTCTTCCCGAGACCATAGTCCCTGAGCTTTCAGGGATTCCCAGACCGCGCCCCAGCCCACTAGACTGGCGTCGGTCGTGACAATGACCCACTCTGGTCTGCGGAAGCTCATTCCCTGGGATAGATGGTCCTGGGTCAGCCACCAACGGAGTGAATCTCTGGTCTTCTGATCTACTTGAATCATTGGACAAAAGTCTGTATAGTCCCCATTCCACTGTTTGAGCATGCACAGTTGTAATGGTCTTAGATGAATTCGTGCAAAAGGAACTATGTCCATTGCTGCAACCATCAACCCTACTACTTCCATGCACTGCGCTATGGAAGGACGTGGAACAGAATGAATAACTTGACAAGTGCTTAGAAGTTTTGACTTTCTGACCTCTGTCAGAAAAATCCTCATTTCTAAGGAATCTATTATTGTTCCCAAGAAGGGAACTCTTGTTGACGGAGACAGAGAACTTTTTTCTATGTTCACCTTCCATCCGTGTGATCTGAGAAAGGCCAGAACAATGTCTGTATGAGCCTTTGCTTCTGACAGGGACGACGCTTGTATTAGAATGTCGTCCAAGTAAGGTACTACTGCAATGCCCCTCGGTCTTAGAACCGCTAGAAGGGACCCTAGTACCTTTGTGAAAATCCTTGGAGCAGTGGCTAACCCGAATGGGAGGGCCACAAACTGGTAATGTTTGTCCAGAAAGGCGAACCTTAGGAACTGATGATGTTCTTTGTGGATAGGAATATGTAGGTACGCATCCTTTAGATCCACGGTAGTCATAAATTGACCTTCCTGGATAGTGGGTAGAATCATTCGAATGGTTTCCATCTTGAACGATGGTACCCTGAGAAATTTGTTTAGGATCTTCAAATCCAAAATTGGTCTGAAAGTTCCCTCTTTTTTGGGAACTACGAACAGATTTGAATAAAATCCCATTCCTTGTTCCTTTATTGGAACTGGGTGTATCACTCCCATCTTTAACAGGTCTTCTACACAATGTAAGAACGCCTGTCTCTTTATTTGGTTTAAGGATAAGTGAGACATGTGGAACCTTCCCCTTGGGGGTAGTTCCCTGAATTCCAGAAGATAACCCTGAGAAACTATTTCTAGTGCCCAGGGATCCTGAACATCTCTTGCCCAAGCCTGAGCAAAGAGAGAGAGTCTGCCCCCTACTAGATCCGGTCCAGGATCGGGGGCTACTCCTTCATGCTGTTTTGTTAGCAGCAGCAGGCTTCTTGGCCTGCTTACCCTTGTTCCAGCCTTGCATCGGTTTCCAGGCTGGTTTGGGTTGTGAGGCATTACCCTCTTGCTTAGAGGATGCAGAATTAGAGGCCGGTCCGTTCCTGAAATTGCGAAAGGAACGAAAATTAGACTTATTCTTGGCCTTGAAAGGCCTATCTTGTGGAAGGGCGTTGCCCTTTCCCCCAGTAATGTCTGAGATAATCTCTTTCAATTCTGGTCCAAATAGAGTTTTACCTTGGTCAGCGGATGTGTCATCCAAGACAAAATTGCTTAACATCCCTTTCAAAGACTTTAGCCAAAGCGCTCTGCGCGCCACGATTGCAAACCCTGAATTTTTCGCCGCTAATCTAGCTAATTGCAAAGCGGCATCTAAAATAAAAGAGTTAGCCAACTTAAGTGCGTGAACTCTGTCCATAACCTCCTCATATGGAGTCTCTCTACTGAGCGACTTTTCTAGTTCCTCGAACCAGAACCACGCTGCTGTAGTGACAGGAACAATGCACGAAATGGGTTGTAGAAGGTAACCTTGCTGTACAAAAATCTTTTTAAGCAAACCCTCCAATTTTTTATCCATAGGATCTTTGAAAGCACAACTATCCTCAATAGGAATAGTAGTACGCTTGTTTAGAGTAGAAACTGCCCCCTCGACCTTAGGGACTGTCTGCCATAAGTCCTTTCTGGGGTCGACCATAGGAAATAATTTCTTAAATATAGGGGGGGAACAAAAGGTATGCCGGGCTTTTCCCACTCCTTATTCACTATGTCCGCCACCCGCTTGGGTATAGGAAAAGCGTCAGGGTGCACCGGGACCTCTAGGAACTTGTCCATCTTGCATAATTTCTCTGGAATGACCAAGTTGTCACAATCATCCAGAGTAGATAACACCTTAAGCAGTGCGCGGAGATGTTCTAATTTAAATTTAAATGTCACAACATCAGGTTCAGCTTGTTGAGAAATTTTTCCTGAATCTGAAATTTCCCCATCTGACAAAACCTCCCTCATGGCCACTTCAGATTGGTGTGAGGGTATGACAGAACAATTATCATCAGCGCCCTCCTGCTCTTCAGTGTTTAAAACAGAGCAATCGCGCTTTCTCTGATATGTAGGCATTTTGGATAAAATATTTGCTATGGAGTTATCCATTACAGCCGTCAATTGTTGCATGGTAATAAGCATTGGCGCGCTAGATGTACTAGGGGCCTCCTGCGTGGGCAAAACTGGTGTAGACACAGTAGGAGATGATGTAGTATCATGTTTACTCCCCTCATCTGAGGAATCATCTTGGGCAATTTCATTATCTGTGGCAGTACTGTCCTTACTTTGTTTGGACGCTATGGCACAATTATCACACAAATTTAAATGGGGAGACACATTGGCTTTCATACATATAGAACATAGCTTATCCGAAGGCACAGACATGTTAAACAGGCTTAAACTTGTCAATAAAGCACAAAAAACATTTTAAAACAAAACCGTTACTGTCTCTTTAAATTTTAAACAGAAAACACTTTATTACTGAATATGTGAAAAAGTATGAAGGAATTGTTCAAAAATTACCAAAATTTCACCACAGTGTCTTAAAGCATTAAGAGTATTGCACACCAATTTTCAGAGCTTTAACCCTTAAAATAACGGAACCGGAGCCGTTTACAAATTTAACCCCTATACAGTCCCAGCTATAGCCTTTGCTGTGACCTAACCAAACCCAGAGGGGAATACGATACCAAGTGACGCCTTCTAGAAACTTTTCCAGCTACTTTCAGATCCTCACACATGCATCTGCATGTCTTGCTCTCAAAGAAAAACTGTGCAGTAATGGCGCAAAAATGAGGCTCAGCCTACAACTGGGAAGGCCCTCCCTGACTGGAAAAGGTGTCTAACATAGTGCCTGCCGTTAAAAAACGTTCCCCAAGTTTATAAATGTGAATTATCAGTATAAACATGTATAAAATGCCCAAATAAAGCAATCGATTTAGCCCATAAAAGTGTCTACCAGTTTTATAGCCCATATTAAGCCCTTTATTCTGTTTGCTTGACTAAGAAAATGGCTTACCGGTCCCCATGAGGGGAAATGACAGCCTTCCAGCATTACATCGTCTTGTTAGAAATATGGCTAGTCATACCTTAAGCAGAAAAGTCTGCTAACTGTTTCCCCCAACTGAAGTTACTTCATCTCAACAGTCCTATGTGGAAACAGCAATCGATTTTAGTTACTTTCTGCTAAAATCATCTTCCTCTCACAAACAGAAATCTTCATCCTTTTCTGTTTCAGAGTAAATAGTACATACCAGCACTATTTTAAAATAACAAACACTTGATAGAAGAATAAAAAACTACATTTAAACACCAAAAAACTCTTAACCATCTCCGTGGAGATGTTGCTGTGCAACGGCAAAGAGAATGACTGGGGTGGGCGGAGCCTAGGAGGGACTATATGGCCAGCTTTGCTGGGACTCTTTGCCATTTCCTGTTGGGGAAGAGATATTCCCACAAGTAAGGATGACGCCGTGGACCGGACACACCAATGTTGGAGAAAGGTTCTTCAAGCAGTGGTGCCTTCCGTTTAGGTTCCCTGCCTTGCCTCTACCGTATTGTCTGTGTACTCTAGCTTGGGTATTGAATCTCATTCGTAATTAAGATGATCCGTGGACTTGTGTCTTAAAAAAGTATTTATTTTTTGACACGATGAGTCCACAGCCTGCCCTTTTCTTTTAAGACAGGTTGTGGGTTCTTGTAAACTTCAGACACCTCTGCACCTTGGCTTTTCTTAACTTCGGTCGAATGACTGGCGTGGGAGGGAAGGGAGGAGCTATTTAACAGCTCTGCTGTGGTGCTCTTTGCCTCCTCCTGCTGACCAGGAGGTGAATATCCCATTAGTAATTAAGATGATCTGTGGACTCATCATGTCAAAAAAGAAATAAATTTATCAGGTAAGCATACATTTTATTATTCTATGAAGAGGTTCACGCCCTGTATATATCCACAAAGAAGTGAGTGGTCCAAAGGATTTTAACCCTTTTAAAATACTAGTTACTTATTCAGAAATTTAAAAATATATGAAATGGCAACGTTGGCACCAGTTTGTTTGCTACAAAAAGCGTTGGGCCAGGCTAAGAACATATTTATCCTATAAAGGGGCTCACTCCCGGTATATATCCACACAGTAAAGAGTGGCCCGAAGGATTTTAAGCCATTTGAAATACCAGTTATGTATTTAGAAAAGGTCAAATATATGAAGTGGCAAGGTTGGCAATAGTTTTTTCTTGCCATAGAAACCATTGGACCAGGCTGAAAACATGTTTATCCTATGTAGGGCTTCACGCCATGTATGTATCCACACAGAAATGAATGGCCCAAAGGATTTTAACCCTTTTAAAATACCAGTTACTTATTCAAAAAAGGTAAAATAACATAATTTATGTAAGAACTTACCTGATAAATTCATTTCTTTCATATTGGCAAGAGTCCATGAGCTAGTGACATATGGGATATACAATCCTACCAGGAGGGGCAAAGTTTCCCAAACCTCAAAATGCCTATAAATACACCCCTCACCACACCCACAATTCAGTTTAACGAATAGCCAAGCAGTGGGGTGATAAAGAAAGGAGTAGAAAGCATCAACAAAGGAAATTTGGAAATAATTGTGCTTTATACAAAAAATCATAACCACCATAAAAAGGGTGGGCCTCATGGACTCTTGCCAATATGAAAGAAATTAATTTATCAGGTAAGTTCTTACATAAATTATGTTTTCTTTCATGTAATTGGCAAGAGTCCATGAGCTAGTGACATATGGGATATCAATACCCAAGATGTGGAGTCTTCCACTCAAGAGTCACTAGAGAGGGAGGGAATAAAATAAAAACAGCCATATACCGCTGAAAAAATTAGTCCACAACCCAAAAAAATAAGTTTATTTCCATTTGAAAGAAAAAAACTTAAATCAAAAGCAGAAGAATCCAACTGAAACAGCTGCCTGAAGAACTTTTCTACCAAAAACTGCTTCCGAAGAAGCAAATACATTAAAACGGTAGAATTTAGTAAATGTATGCAAAGAGGACTGAGTTGCTGCTTTGCAAATCTGATCAACTGAGGCTTCATTCTTAAAAGCCCACAAAGTGGAGACTGATCTAGAAGAATGAGCTGTAATTCAATGAGGCGGGGCTTGACCTACTCCAAATTAGCTTGAAGAATCAAAAGCTCTCACCACATCCAAAGAATGTAAGGATCTTTCCAAAGGATTCTTAGGATTTAGGAGACAAGGAAGGGACAACAATTTCTCTACTAATGTTAGAATTCACAACCTTAGGAAAAAATTCAAAAGAAGTCCACAAAACCGCCTTATCCTGATGAAAAAATAAGAAAAGGAGATTCACAAGAAAGAGCAGATAGCTCAGAAACTCTTCTAGCAGAAGAGATGGCCAAAAGGAACAACACTTTCCAAGAAAGTAGTTTAATGCCCAAAGAATACATAGGCTCAAATAGAGGAACCTGTAAAGCCTTCAGAACCAAATTAAGACTCCAATGAGGAGAAATTGATTTAATGACAGGCTTAATACGAACTAAAGCCTGTACAAAACACTGTATATCAGGAAGTATAGCAATCTTTCTGTGAAATAAAACAGAAAGAGCAGAGATTTGTCCTTTAAAGGAACTTGCAGACAAAACCTTATACAAACCATCCTGAAGAAACTGTAAAATTCTAGGAATTCTAAAAGAATGCCAGGAGAAATTATGAGAAGAACACTATGAAATGTAAGTCTTCCAAACTCTATAATAAATCTTTCTAGAGACAGATTTACGAGCTTGTAACATAGTATTAATCACTGAGTCAGAGAAACCTCTATGACTTAGAACTAAGCGTTCAATTTCCATACTTTCAAATTTAATGATTTGAGAACCTGATGGAAAAACGGACCTTGAGATAGTAGGTCTGGCCGTAACGAAAGTGGCCAAGGCGGGCAACTGGACATCCGAACCAGATACGCATATCAAAACCTGTGTGGCCATGCTGGCGCCACCAGCAACACAAATTATTGTTCCATGATGATTTTGGAAATCACTCTTGGAAGGAGAACTAGAGGCGGGAAGATGTAAGCAGGATGATAACGCCAAAGAAGTGTCAGCGCATCCACTGCTTCCGCCTGAACATCCCTGGACCTGGACAGGTATCTGGGAAGTTTCTTGTTTAGATGAGAGGCCATGAGATATATCTCTGCAAGACCCCACATCTGAACAAACTGAGAAAACACATCTGGATGGAGGGACCACTCCCCTGGATGTAAAGTCTGGCGGCTGATATAATCCGCTTCCCAATTGTCTACACCTGGGATATGCACCGCAGAGATTAGACAGGAGCTGGATTCCGCCCAAACAAGTATTTGAGATACTTCTTTTATAGCTTGGGGACTGTGAGTCCCACCCTGATGATTGACATATGCCACTGTTGTGATATTGTCTGTCTGAAAACAAATGAACGGTTCTCTCTTTAACAGAGGCCACAACTGAAGAGCTCTGAGAATTGCACGGAGTTCTAAAATATTTAATGGTAATCTCGCCTCTTGAGATTTCCAAACCCCTTGTGCTGTCAGAGATCCCCAAACAGCTCCCCAACCTCAGAGACTCACATCTGTTGTGATCACAGTCCAGGTTGGCTGAACAAAAGAAGCCCCTTGAACTAAACAATGGTGATCTATCCACCATGTCAGAGAGTGTCGTACGTTGGGATTTAAGGATATTAATTGTGATATCTTTGTATAATCCCTGCACCATTGATTCAGCATACAAAGCTGAAGAGGTCTCATGTGAAAACGAGCAAAGGGGATCGCATCCGATGCTGCAGTCATGAGACCTAAAACTTCCATGCACATAGCCACTGAAGGGAATGACTGAGACTGAAGGTGCCGGCAGGCTGCAACCAATTTTAAACGTCTCTTGTCTGTTAGAGACAGAGTCATGGACACTGAATCTATCTGGAAGCCTAAAAAGGTGACCCTTGTCTGAGGAATCAAGAAACTCTTTGGTAAATTGATCCTCTAACCATGTTTCCGAAGAAACAACACTAGTTGATTTGTGTGAGATTCTGCAGAACGTAAAGACTGAGCTAGTACCAAGATATTGTCCAATAAGGAAACACTGCAATACCCTGTTCTCTGATTACTGAGAGTAGGGCACCCAGAACCTTTAAAAAGATTCTTGGAGCTGTTGCTATGCCAAATGGAAGAGCAACAAATTGGTAATGCTTGTCTAGAAAAAAGAATCTCAGAAACTGATAATGTTCTGGATGAATCGGAATATGAAGGTTTGTATCCTGCAAGTCTATTGTGGACATATAATGTCCTTGCTGAACAAAAGGCAGAATAGTCCTTATAGTCACCATCTTGAAAGTTGGTACTCTTACATAACGATTCAAAATTTTCAGATCCAGAACTCGTCTGAATAAATTTTCCTTCTTTGGGACAAAGAATAGATTTGAATAAAACCCCAAACCTTGTTCCAGAAGAGGAACTGGCATGATTACCCCTGAAGACTCCAGGTCTGAAACACACTTCAGGAAAGCCTGAGCTTTTACTGGATTTACTGGGATACGTGAGAGAAAAAATCTTCTCACAGGAGGTCTTACTCTGAATCCTATTCGATACCCTTGAGAGACAATGCTCTGAATCCATTGATTTTGAACAGATTTTATCCAAATATCCTTGAAAAACCTTAATCTGCCCCCTACCAGCTGAACTGGAATGAGGGCCGCACCTTCATGCGGACTTAGGGGCTGACTTTGGTTTCCTAAAAGGCTTGGATTTATTCCAATTTGAGGAAGGCTTCCAATTGGAGGCAGATTCATTGGGGGAAGGATTGAATTTTTGTTCCTTATTCTGATGAAAGGAACGAAAACAGTTAGAAGCCTTAGATTTACCCTTAGGTTTTTTATCCTGAGGCAGAAAAACTCCCTTTCCCCCAGTAACAGTTGAAATAATAGAATCCAACTGGGACCCAAATAAATTATTACCTTGGAAAGAAGAGATAGTAATCTTAGAATTAGATGTCATATCAGCATTCCAGGATTTAAGCCACAAAGCTCTTCTAGCTAAAATAGCTAAAGACATGGATCTAACATCAATTTTGATATCATCAAAAAATAGTAAAAAAAAATAAATGATTAGCATATTGCAGTAAGCGAATAATGCTAGATAAGTCCGAATCCAATTCCTGTTGCGCTAAATTCTCCAACCAGAAAGTTGATGCAGCCGCAACATCAGCCAAAGAAATTGCCGGTCTAAGAAGATGACCTGAATATAAATACCCCTTCCTTAGATAAGATTCAAGCTTCCTATCTAAAGGATCCTTAAAGGAAGTACTATCTTCCATAGGAATAGTGGTACGTTTAGCAAGAGTAGAAATAGCCCCATCAATTCTCGGGATCTTTTCCCAACACTCTATAGATTTTGCTGGTAAAGGATACAATTTTTTAAACCTTGAAGAAGGAATAAAAGAAGTACCTGGCTTATTCCATTCCTTAAATAGCCTCAGCAATAGGAAAAACCCCTGGAGAAACCACAGGAGGTTTAAAAACAGCATTTAAACGTTTATTAGACTGAACGTCAAGAGGACTGGTTACCTCAATATCCAAAGTAATTAACACTTCTTTTAATAAAGAACGCATATACTCAATTTTAAATAAATAAGTAGATTTGTCAGTGTCAATGTCTGAGGAAGGATCTTCTGAATCAGATAGATCCTCATCAGAAGAGGATAAATTATGTTGTTGGTCATTTGAAATTTCATCAACTGAATGAGAAGTTTTAAAAGACCTTTTACATTTATTTGAAGGTGGAAATGCAGACAAAGCCTTCAGAATAGAATCAGAAACAAATTCTTTAAAATTTACAGGTATATCATGCACATTAGAAGTTGAAGGAACTGCAATTGGCAATGTACTATTACTGATGGACACACTATCTGCATGTAAAAGTTTATCATGACAACTATTACAAATGACATTCGGCGAGATAATTTCTACAATTTTACAACAAATGCACTTAGCTTTGGTTGAACCGATGCCAGGCAGCAATGTTCCAGTAGAAGCTTCTGAGGCAGGATCATGTTGAGACATCTTGCAAAATGTAAGAGAAAAAACAACATATAAAGCAAAATTATCTATTTCCTTATATGACAGTTTCAGGAATGGGAAAAAATGCAAAAAGCATAGCCCTCTGATAGAGAAAAAAGCAAGAGGCAAACATCAATGGGGTATTGAAATAATAAAAAAGTTTGGCACCAAGTATGACTCACAACGTAACTAAACTTTTTTGGCGCCAAAAAAATAACAGGAAATGACACACTCGCGTCACTAATGACGCAACAGTGTGAAAGGTCTCGGCATCAAGTATGACGCCGGAAGTGACGAACTCGCGTCATAGACGTACTTTTCCGCGCCAAAAAATTTTTCGCGCCAAGAATGATGCAATAAAGTTTAACATTTGTCGCACCCGCGGGCCTAATACCGCCCGCAATTTATAAGAAGTAGTCAATTGAAAAAAAGACTAAACCCCAGGTAAGAAATAAATTTCATATTTAAAAGATGTTTATATTCCCCAAATATGAAACTGACAGTCTGCAGAAGGAAATACATGAACCTGACTCATGGCAAATATAAGTACAATACATATATTTAGAACTTTATATAAATGCATAAAGTGCCAAACCATAGCTGAGGTGTCTTAAGTAATAAAAAACATACTTGCCAAAAGACACCCATCCACATATAGCAGATAGCCAAACCAGTACTAAAACAGTTATTAGTAGAGGTAATGGTAAATTGAGAGTATATCGTCGATCTGAAAAGGGAGGTAGGAGATGAATCTCTACGACCGATAACAGAGAACCTATGAAATAGATCTCCCGTGAGGAAAACCATTGCATTCAATAGGTGATACTCCCTTCACGTCCCTCTGACATTCGCTGTACTCTGAGAGGAATCGGGATTCAAAATGCTGAGAAGCGCATATCAACGTAGAAATCTTAGCACAAACTTACTTCACCACCTCCATAGGAGGCAAAGTTTGTAAAACTGAATTGTGGGTGTGGTGAGGGGTGTATTTATAGGCATTTTGAGGTTTGGGAAACTTTGCCCCTCCTGGTAGGATTGTATATCCCATATGTCACTAGCTCATGGACTCTTGACAATTACATGAAAGAAATATGAATTGTATATCAATGAGATAGGTATATAACTGCCTTATTCATCAAATTATGGTTCCATCTATAACCCATACACTCATGTTCCTTAGGGGAGTGCAGGGGGTGCCCTAGTGGTTGGTATACAGTGTAATCCCAAAGAAAAAGAAAACCACTATTTGGCACACACTTAAACACATAGGTAGATCAGCAGAAAGGGAGCCAAATAAATAAAACAACTTTTACTGTTAAATATTAAAATACAAATATTGGAGCATCTGGATTTAACACACTACAATTGTTTATTTCAAAATAAGACAATCATCGTTGAGGCTCTAAGTTTGCAAAATTAAGCAGATTTCTAACACTGTCAGAGGCCCATTGTAAGATATCCACCGATATAGATTAAACTACTGACTATGATTTGGTGCTACCCACATAGGGGGGTGAAGGGTGGGGCTTATCAGACTATCTCTTGGTAGGCAGCTGCTTACAATTATTGTGAAAAAGGTACGGCTTGCAGTGACTAAGGAATGACCAGAATTACCTGTATATCAATCACAGAGAGCACGCAAATAAAGTATAACCATGTGCAGATTACTCACAGACAGGCGAACGCCTAACACACGTTTCACCTGGGCTTTTTTAGAGCCTCAACGATTTGACAGTAAAAGTTAAGTTTTATTTATTTTTTTGCTCCCTTTCTGCGGATATACCTATGTGTTTAAGTGTGCGCCAAATAGGAGTTTTCTTTTTTTGGGGGGGATTACAAAATATATGAAGTGACAAGGTTGTCACCAATTTATTTGCCATAAAGAGCGTTGGTCCAGGCTGTTAACGTGTCTGTTGTATGATGGGGCACAAGCCCTGTATATATCCACATATAAATGAGTGGCCCACAGGAATTTAACCCATTTAAAATATCAGTTACTCAAAATTATGCCCTGTTTGCCATCTGTATAGTGCAATATAAGATGATTATTTTATAAAATGTCAGTTTGTTTAGGTTTTTGGAAAGTGTATTATTTTATTTAACTCTTTCGAGTCTGGGCTAAAGTGCCTACATCGGAACAACTTTTCCGATGTAGACAAATTGAAAACACACGATCGTGCACACGATCGCGAGATTTCAATTATTGGATCGCGTATGGGGGCGTCCCTACAACCCTAGGAACGCCCCCAAGACCGCGATCAAGTCCTGACTGCACAGAAGGCTTCAGGACAGCCGTTAGTTATGACGTTCTATTCCGTCATAACGGCTTTAAAGCCCAGTCTAATTATGACGGAATAGTACGTCATAACGGCTTTAAAAGGTTAAAATACAAATAATGCTAGATATCTTTATTTTGCAAATTGTAATCAGTTGCAGAATAAGATGACAACTTCAGCCTTGTACATTTTGTATCTTTCTTGTACTTAATGTTCACTCACAGTGATTACCTTATAAATGACAGTCACAATGGTTACCTTATAAGTGACAGTCACAGTAATTACCTTATAAGTGACAGTCACAGTGGTTACCTTATAAATGACAGTCACAATGGTTACCTTATAAGTGACAGTCACAGTGATTACCTTATAAATGACAGTCACAATGGTTACCTTATAAGTGACAGTCACAATGGTTACCTTATAAGTGACAGTCACAGTGATTACCTTATAAATGACAGTCACAATGGTTACCTTATAAATGACAGTCACAATGGTTACCTTATAAGTGACAGTCACAGTGATTACCTTATAAATGACAGTCACAATGGTTACCTTATAAATGACAGTCACAATGGTTACCTTATAAGTGACAGTCACAGTGGTTACCTTATAAATGACACTCACAGTGATTACCTTATAAATGACAGTCACAATGGTTACCTTATAAGTGACAGTCACAGTGGTTACCTTATAAGTCACAGTCACAGTGATTACCTTATAAATGACAGTCACAATGGTTACCTTATAAATGACAGTCACAATGGTTACCTTATAAGTGACAGTCACAGTGATTACCTTATAAATGACAGTCACAGTGGTTACCTTATAAGTGACAGTCACAGTGATTACCTTATAAATGAAAGTCACAATGGTTACCTTATAAATTTCAGTCACAGGGGTAACCTAATAAATGACAGTCACAGTGGTTACCTTATAAGTGACAGTCACAATGGTTACCTTATAAGTGACAGTCACAGTGGTTACCTTATAAGTGACAGTCACAATGGTTACCTTATAAGTGACAGTCACAGTGGTTACCTTATAAGTGACAGTCACAGTGATTACCTTATAAATGACAGTCACAATGGTTACCTTATAAATGACAGTCACAATGGTTACCTTATAAGTGACAGTCACAGTGATTACCTTATAAATTTCAGTCACAGGGGTAACCTAATAAATGACAGTCACAGTGGTTACCTTATAAATGGCAGTCACAGTGGTTACCTTATAAGCTACAGTCACAGTGGTTACCACATAAATGACAGTCACAGTGGTTACCTTATAAATGACAGTCACAGTGGTTACCTTATAAGTGACAGACACAGCGTTTACCTTATAAATGACAGACACAGTGGTTACCTAATAAGTGACAGTCACATTGATTACCTTATAAATGACAGTCACAGGGGTTACCTTATAAATGACAGTCACAGTGGTTACTTTATAAATGACAGTCACAGTGATTACCTTATAAATGACAGTAACAGTGATTACCTTATAAATGACAGTCACAGTGATTACCTTATAAGTGACAGACACAGCGTTTACCTTATAAATGACAGTCACAGGGGTTACCTTATAAATGACAATCAGCATAAATCACTGTGAATGAACATTAAAGTGAATGTCAATTTTGATGCTAAAGTGCCCGGTTTTTAAAAATTCGATTAACAACAGGGGCACTTTAATTCATCAAAATTTACATTTCACTCCTGTTGAGAAAACAAAAACGTACATTTTAATCTTCACAGCAGCTCCAGCTTCCTCCACCCGTCACAAAGCCTCTTCCTGGGTCTAAAATGAGGAATCCGGCTTCCTCCACTCACGACATTGAATCAGACACGGATTCCCCCGGGGGGAAAGCCGTGATTAGAGGATGACCTATCCATCATTTCTGACGTCAGAAATGGCTTGCGATGACCGGAGGAAGCTGGAGCTGCTGTGAAGATTAAAAGGTACAGGTTTTTTTCTCAACAGGAGTGAAATGTAAATTTTGATGAATTAAAGTCCCCTGTTTTTAATCACATTTTTAAAAACCAGACACTTTAGCATCAAAATTGACATTCACTTTAAGAGCAAGAAAGCTGCAAAAATGTTTCGTTCTCAGAATGATTGTCTATAGGTTGTTTGTTACATTAAAGTTGATTAAAAAAAAAAAGCAAAGAAAAAAAAAAGCTTTGCGTGGAGATCACGTTTCCTGTCTAGAGTCAGTGCAGGTCACGCGTTTCCTGTCTAGAGTCAGTGCAGGTCACGCGTTTCCTGTCTAGAGTCAGTGCAGGTCACGCGTTTCCTGTCTAGAGTCAGTGCAGGTCACGCGTTTCCTGTCTAGAGTCAGTGCAGGTCACGCGTTTCCTGTCTAGAGTCAGTGCAGGTCACGCGTTTCCTGTCTAGAGGCCAAAAAGGGAGCGTACAGGCATATTTACTGCCACTTCAACTCTAAATACCAGCGTTGCTTACGGTAGCGGCCAGCTTGAAAAACGTGCTCGTGCACGATTTCCCCATAGGAAACAATGGGGCAGTTTGAGCTGAAAAAAAACCTAACACCTGCAAAAAAGCAGCGTTCAGCTCCTAACGCAGCCCCATTGTTTCCTATGGGGAAACAGTTTCTTAGTCTGCACCTAACACCCTAACATGTACCCCGAGTCTAAACACCCCTAACCTTACAATTATTAACCCCTAATCTGCCGCCCCGCTATCGCTGACCCCTGCATTATATTATTAACCCCTAATCTGCCGTTCCGGACACCGCCGCAACCTACGTTATCCCTATGAACCCCTAATCTGCTGCCCCCAACATCGCCGACACCTACATTATAATTATTAACCCCTAATCTGCCCCCCCCCAACGTCGCCGCTACCTTACCTACACTTATTAACCCCTAATCTGCCAACCGGACCTCGCCGCCACTATAAAAAATGTATTAACCCCTAAACCACCGCACTCCCGCCTCGCAAACCCTATAATAAATAGTATTAACCCCTAATCTGCCGACCGGACCTCGCCGCTACTCTAATAAATGTATTAACCCCTAAAGCTAAGTCTAACCCTAATACTAACACCCCCCTAAATTAAATATAATTTTTATCTAACAAAATAAATTAAATCTTATTAAATAAATTATTCATATTTAAAGCTAAATACTTACCTGTAAAATAAACCCTAATATAGCTACAATATAACGAATAATTATATTGTAGCTATTTTAGGATTTATATTTATTTTACAGGCAACTTTGTATTTATTTTAACTAGGTACAATAGCTATTAAATAGTTATTAACTATTTAATAGCTACCTAGTTAAAATAATTACAAAATTATCTGTAAATTAAATCCTAACCTAAATTACAATTAAACCTAACACTACACTATCAATAAATAAATTAACTAAACTACCTACAATTAAATCAACAAAACTAAATTACAAAAAAAAACAAAACCCTAAATTACAAAAAATAAAAAAATATTACAAGAATTTTAAACTAATTACACCTACTCTAAGCCCCCTAAAAAAATAACAAAGCCCCCCAAAATAAAAAAAATGCCCTACCCTAATCTAAAATAAAAAGTTAACAGTTCTATTACCTTACCAGCCCTTAAAAGGGCCTTTTGCGGGGCATGCCCCAAAGAAAACAGCTCTTTTGCCTGTAAAAAAAAAACATACAATACCCCCCCAACATTAAAACCCACCACCCACATACCCCTAATCTAACCCACCCAAACCCCCCTTAAAAAACCTAACACTAAGCCCCTGAAGATCTTCCTACCTTATCTTCACCCAGCTGGGTATCACCGATCCGTCCAGAAGAGGGTCCGAAGTCTTCATCCTATCCGGGCAGAAGAGCTCCTCCAGTGGGTCCGAAGTATTCATCCTATCCGGGCAGAAGAGGACATCCGGACCGG
Organism: Bombina bombina; assembly: GCF_027579735.1. Classification (NCBI taxonomy): domain Eukaryota; kingdom Metazoa; phylum Chordata; class Amphibia; order Anura; family Bombinatoridae; genus Bombina; species Bombina bombina. The sequence continues at coordinate 120,019 of NW_026513119.1, forward strand.
CATACATCTTCATCCAGGCGGCATCTTCTATCTTCTTCCATCCGGCACGGAGCGGGACCATCTTGAAGCAGCCGACGCGGAGCCATCCTTCTTCACCGACGGACTAACGACGAATGAAGGTTCCTTTAAATGGCGTCCCTCGAATTCCGATTGGCTGATAGGATTCTATCAGTGTGAAGATATGGACTAGCGCCTACTCTATTCCCTATAGGCTTGAGGGGGGGTGATACCTAGTAACCACCAATAGGAATCTACTAAAAATGAGAGACCCCCAAGCGCCTACCAGAGGAGGCAAAGGGATATGAAGGTGATGGAAAAATGTAGAATGTAAAATCTTAATTTATAAAATATTAATTTAATTTACACATATTGCAATAAAACAAATGGGTACAATTCATGGATCCATGAAGAAGAAATGTTATACAATAAAAATGGTATACAATAAATGTCCAATGACAATATGTAAGAATGTAATAAAAACTGTATAAAAACTATAATAAAAACAATGGGTTATCACATGAGTCACAGGCTCCAAAAAAATCAATTCCAAATATGTAAATGTTCCAATGGTGTGGGGTCAGGGACCCGAAAGGAAATTTAAGAAAAAATGTCTTTAAAATGTCTTTAAAATAAACTCCTGTGAGGTGGTGTCAAAAATAAACACAAATGAATCCGGTGATCAAAAAGGTGGTCAGTACAACAATAAAGATTGGTGTGAAAAACTGGTGATGATGACAAAAAGGAAAAAATAAATAATAAAAAATAAATAATAAAAAATGTGTGTAAAAAAGTGTGAGTGTTATTCCAAAAAATAAAAAATGGTAAAAAACAGTACTCAATGGATCTCTAGAAGCGTTGCTGTGTTCAAATATGTGAGGGATGAAGAGGTGTGGGGCCCACCAAAATGGACCTGATGATCAAATGTCTATGTAAACCAAACAAGGAGAAATGGTATCCACCTAAAAATGTGAAAAAACAAATATAGTGCAGATTACTCCTGATTAGTAGTACATAAATGGAATAGAGCTTACCAAAAATCAGTCAACGCGTTTCGGCCTTAATCTAGGCCTTTATCAAGACTGATTTGTTTGGGAAGTGTGTATCCTTATAAAGGGTATCTGAACCACCCTTTCGAATGCAAATACCTCTGTTGCCAAACAATATTTCTGTTGTTGGTGTTATTCTGACATGATTGGTGATCCACTCTTCAAACATCTACTAAACATCCAACAGCATTGTTTATAAAATATACCATCTAAGTCTGATATTAGGAAAACATTTTACCACCTGAATCTGATATTAGAGAAGTATTCATTTGGTTAGTATTAGTAGTTTGTTTACTTCCGGAACCGGAATGACATCATTTCCCTAATGGTCTTTGATTTGACTCCCACTAGCATGTTTATAACATATGATAACACGAAACTGCACATTAATACATAGGATCTATGTTCTTTCATATACTGCATTATCTTGAATGCCCCTTTGTACTGATCGATTCTAAGTCCCTCTCTGATATATACCGGAAATACCACTGCCGTAACCGGAAGTGACCTAATGTTTACACTCGTGGTATCTCTTTTTGCTAATAGATTTCATTTACCCTGATCCATTAGTTTATGGTTTGGATCAACATACTACCGAGTCCTAAAATTCCCAGACAAGGCTTTACAATGAAAGCCGTAACCGGAAAGGACATTACGATGTACCGAAACCGGAAGTAACAGTAAATCATTTATGAACCGGATATGGTTCTCAGTTTGTTTACATTAGAAATGATACCATCTATGATAAGTGTAATCTCACGTATTATGTTCAACGCTCTCGAAGTTATAGCATTTATCAACTGAAGTTATGGTTTTAAGCACCATATGTTAATTACATATTTCATCACATTTATGACCTGTCTGTTTCTATCTACCTTGTAAAATTAACATTGCCCATACCCATCAGACATCTGAATAGGATCACATTAAGTAACATTGCCCATACCCATCAGACACCCTAAACAGGAAGTGGGCGGAGCCCATTTTTGGCGCAAAATTTACACACACCCATTGGTTAAGATACCCTTTATAAGGATACACACTTCCGAAACAAATCAGTCTTGATAAAGGCCTAGATTAAGGCCAAAATGCGTCGACTGATTTTTGGTAAGCTCTATTCCATTTATGTACTACTAATCAGGAGTTATCTGCACTATATTTGTTTTTTCACATTTTTAGGTGGATACCATTTCTCCTTGTTTGGTTTACATAGACATTTGATCATCAGGTCCATTTTGGTGGGCCCCACACCTCTTCATCCCTCACATATTTGAACACAGCAACGCTTCTGGAGATCCATTGAGTACTGTTTTTTACCATTTTTTATTTTTTGGAATAACACTCACACTTTTTTACACACATTTTTTATTATTTATTTTTTATTATTTATTTTTTCCTTTTTGTCATCATCACCAGTTTTTCACACCAATCTTTATTGTTGTACTGACCACCTTTTTGATCACCGGATTCATTTGTGTTTATTTTTGACACCACCTCACAGGAGTTTATTTTAAAGACATTTTAAAGACATTTTTTCTTAAATTTCCTTTCGGGTCCCTGACCCCACACCATTGGAACATTTACATATTTGGAATTGATTTTTTTGGAGCCTGTGACTCATGTGATAACCCATTGTTTTTATTATAGTTTTTATACAGTTTTTATTACATTCTTACATATTGTCATTGGACATTTATTGTATACCATTTTTATTGTATAACATTTCTTCTTCATGGATCCATGAATTGTACCCATTTGTTTTATTGCAATATGTGTAAATTAAATTAATATTTTATAAATTAAGATTTTACATTCTACATTTTTCCATCACCTTCATATCCCTTTGCCTCCTCTGGTAGGCGCTTGGGGGTCTCTCATTTTTAGTAGATTCCTATTGGTGGTTACTAGGTATCACCCCCCCTCAAGCCTATAGGGAATAGAGTAGGCGCTAGTCCATATCTTCACACTGATAGAATCCTATCAGCCAATCGGAATTCGAGGGACGCCATCTTGGATGACGTCATTTAAAGGAACCTTCATTCGTCGTTAGTCCGTCGGTGAAGAAGGATGGCTCCACGTCGGCTGCTTCAAGATGGTCCCGCTCCGTGCCGGATGGAAGAAGATAGAAGATGCCGCCTGGATGAAGATGTCTGCCGGTCCGGATGTCCTATTCTGCCCGGATAGGATGAATACTTCGGACCCACTGGAGGAGCTCTTCTGCCAGGATAAGATGAAGTGGTGGGTTGTAATGTTGGGGGGGGGGGGTATTGTATGTTTTTTTTTACAGGCAAAAGAGCTGATTTCTTTGGGGCATGCCCCGCAAAAGGCCCTTTTAAGGGCTGGTAAGGTAATAGAGCTGTTAACTTTTTATTTTAGAATAGGGTAGGGCATTTTTTTATTTTGGGGGGCTTTGTTATTTTTTTAGGGGGCTTAGAGTAGGTGTAATTAGTTTAAAATTCTTGTATTCTTTTTTATTTTTTGTAATTTAGTGTTTGTTTGTTTTTTGTAATTTAGTTTAGTTGATTTAATTGTAGGTAATTGTAGGTAGTTTAGTTAATTTATTTATTGATAGTGTAGTGTTAGGTTTAATTGTAACTTAGGTTAGGATTTATTTTACAGGTAATTTTGTAATTATTTTAACTAGGTAGCTATTAAATAGTTATTAACTATTTAATAGCTATTGTACCTAGTTAAAATAAATACAAAGTTGCCTTTAAAATAAATATCAATCCTAAAATAGCTACAATATAATTATTATTTATATTGTAGCTATATTAGGGTTTATTTTACAGGTAAGTATTTAGCTTTAAATAGGATTAATTTATTTAATAAGAGTTAATTTATTTTGTTAGATAAAAATTATATTTAATTTAGGGGGTGTTAGTGTTAGGGTTAGACTTAGCTTTAGGGGTTAATACATTTATTAGAGTAGCGGCGATGTTGGGAGGGGCAGATTAGGGGTTAATAAATATTATGTAGGGGTCGGCGATATTAGGGGCAGCAGATTAGGGGTTTATAGGTATAATGTAGGTGGAGGCAGTGTGCGGTCGGCAAATTAGGGGTTAAAATTTTTTATTATAGTGGCGGCGATGTGGGGGGACCTCGGTTTAGGGGTACATAGGTAGTTTATGGGTGTTAGTGTACTTTAGAGCACAGTAGTTAAGAGCTTTATGAACCGGCGTTAGCCCATAAAGCTCTTAACTCCTGACTTTTCTCTGCGGCTGGAGTCTTGTCGTTAGATTTCTAACGCTCACTTCAGCCAAGATTCTAAATACCGGCGTTAGGAAGATCCCATTGAAAATATAGGATACGCAATTGGCGTAAGGGGATCTGCGGTATGGAAAAGTCGCGGCTGGAAAGTGAGCGTTAGACCCTTTCCTGACTGACTCTAAATACCAGCGGGCGGCCAAAACCAGCGTTAGGACCCCTTAACGCTGGTTTTGATGGCTAACGCAGAACTTTAAATCTAGGCGTTAGTTAGCAGCGTGAAATATTAGCAGGGACAGCACAGTGTGAGCACAAGCTTTTCAGTATTAAAGTGATCGTATTTAATCGTATTAAAGTGAAGGTAAATCCTAGCGTTTTACAAACGCTAGGATTTACTATTGAAACAAATAAAGGGGACTTTCATTCATGATTTAGCGGTAAATCCGGCTTGGCGACTATGGGAGCCGGATTTACCGCACGGCTATTGGCTAAGAGGTGAAAACGTCACCTCTTAGCCAAATTTATTTTTATCCGTGTGCTGCTGTAGGAGCTAAGAGTGGCGATCGATTGAATCAAATAAAGGAGCTTTCTACATGAAGTATCTTATTCTTTATTTGTTTCAATAGTAAATCCTAGCGTTTGTAAAATGCCGTTACTGCTCAGTAGCAGAGATCCTTTACTTATTGATAGTTGCTTTAGATAAAATGTAACACTCACAAGTTCCCATTCACTCCTCTCCGGTCCCTGTCAGTCCGTGGCTTTATTTAATCTCATTGTGCAGACTCAGGAGGAGGTTACTGCTAGTAGTGTAATGACGTCACACTGCAGCCTGTCCTGTTTGTTTCATACCGCACTGTGCACAAAGCATTGGGATAGGAACTAGCTTTATTTAATCTCATTGTGCAGACTCAGGAGGAGGTTACTGCTAGTAGTGTAATGACGTCACACTGCAGCCTGTCCTGTTTGTTTCATACCGCACTGTGCACAAAGCATTGGGATAGGAACTAGCTTTATTTAATCTCATTGTGCAGACTCAGGAGGAGGTTACTGCTAGTAGTGTAATGACGTCACACTGCAGCCTGTCCTGTTTGTTTCATACCGCACTGTGCACAAAGCATTGGGATAGGAACTAGCTTTATTTAATCTCATTGTGCAGACTCAGGAGGTTACTGCTAGTAGTGTAATGACGTCACACTGCAGCCTGTCCTGTTTGTTTCATACCGCACTGTGCACAAAGCATTGGGATAGGAACTAGCTTTATTTAATCTCATTGTGCAGACTCAGGAGGTTACTGCTAGTAGTGTAATGACGTCACACTGCAGCCTGTCCTGTTTGTTTCATACCGCACTGTGCACAAAGCATTGGGATAGGAACTAGCTTTATTTAATCTCATTGTGCAGACTCAGGAGGTTACTGCTAGTAGTGTAATGACGTCACACTGCAGCCTGTCCTGTTTGTTTCATACCGCACTGTGCACAAAACATTGGGATAGGAACTAGCTTTATTTAATCTCATTGTGCAGACTCAGGAGGTTACTGCTAGTAGTGTAAAGACGTCACACTGCAGCCTGTCCTGTTTGTTTCATACCGCACTGTGCACAAAGCATTGGGATAGGAACTAGCTTTATTTAATCTCATTGTGCAGACTCAGGAGGAGGTTACTGCTAGTAGTGTAATGACGTCACACTGCAGCCTGTCCTGTTTGTTTCATACCGCACTGTGCACAAAGCATTGGGATAGGAACTAGCTTTATTTAATCTCATTGTGCAGACTCAGGAGGTTACTGCTAGTAGTGTAATGACGTCACACTGCAGCCCGTCCTGTTTGTTTCATACCGCACTGTGCACAAAGCATTGGGATAGGAACTAGCTTTATTTAATCTCATTGTGCAGACTCAGGAGGAGGTTACTGCTAGTAGTGTAAAGACGTCACACTGCAGCCTGTCCTGTTTGTTTCATACCGCACTGTGCACAAAGCATTGGGATAGGAACTAGCTTTATTTAATCTCATTGTGCAGACTCAGGAGGTTACTGCTAGTAGTGTAATGACGTCACACTGCAGCCTGTCCTGTTTGTTTCATACCGCACTGTGCACAAAGCATTGGGATAGGAACTAGCTTTATTTAATCTCATTGTGCAGACTCAGGAGGTTACTGCTAGTAGTGTAATGACGTCACACTGCAGCCCGACCTGTTTGTTTCATACCGCACTGTGCACAAAGCATTGGGATAGGAACTAGCTTTATTTAATCTCATTGTGCAGACTCAGGAGGTTACTGCTAGTAGTGTAATGACGTCACACTGCAGCCTGTCCTGTTTGTTTCATACCGCACTGTGCACAAAGCATTGGGATAGGAACTAGCTTTATTTAATCTCATTGTGCAGACTCAGGAGGAGGTTACTGCTAGTAGTGTAATGACGTCACACTGCAGCCTGTCCTGTTTGTTTCATACCGCACTGCGCACAAAGCATTGGGATAGGAACTAGCTTTATTTAATCTCATTGTGCAGACTCAGGAGGTTACTGCTAGTAGTGTAATGACGTCACACTGCAGCCCGACCTGTTTGTTTCATACCGCACTGTGCACAAAGCATTGGGATAGGAACTAGCTTTATTTAATCTCATTGTGCAGACTCAGGAGGAGGTTACTGCTAGTAGTGTAATGACGTCACACTGCAGCCTGTCCTGTTTGTTTCATACCGCACTGTGCACAAAGCATTGGGATAGGAACTAGCTTTATTTAATCTCATTGTGCAGACTCAGGAGGTTACTGCTAGTAGTGTAATGACGTCACACTGCAGCCTGTCCTGTTTGTTTCATACCGCACTGTGCACAAAGCATTGGGATAGGAACTAGCTTTATTTAATCTCATTGTGCAGACTCAGGAGGTTACTGCTAGTAGTGTAATGACGTCACACTGCAGCCTGTCCTGTTTGTTTCATACCGCACTGTGCACAAAGCATTGGGATAGGAACTAGCTTTATTTAATCTCATTGTGCAGACTCAGGAGGTTACTGCTAGTAGTGTAATGACGTCACACTGCAGCCTGTCCTGTTTGTTTCATACCGCACTGTGCACAAAGCATTGGGATAGGAACTAGCTTTATTTAATCTCATTGTGCAGACTCAGGAGGTTACTGCTAGTAGTGTAATGACGTCACACTGCAGCCTGTCCTGTTTGTTTCATACCGCACTGTGCACAAAGCATTGGGATAGGAACTAGCTTTATTTAATCTCATTGTGCAGACTCAGGAGGTTACTGCTAGTAGTGTAATGACGTCACACTGCAGCCTGTCCTGTTTGTTTCATACCGCACTGTGCACAAAGCATTGGGATAGGAACTAGCTTTATTTAATCTCATTGTGCAGACTCAGGAGGTTACTGCTAGTAGTGTAATGACGTCACACTGCAGCCTGTCCTGTTTGTTTCATACCGCACTGTGCACAAAGCATTGGGATAGGAACTAGCTTTATTTAATCTCATTGTGCAGACTCAGGAGGTTACTGCTAGTAGTGTAATGACGTCACACTGCAGCCTGTCCTGTTTGTTTCATACCGCACTGTGCACAAAGCATTGGGATAGGAACTAGCTTTATTTAATCTCATTGTGCAGACTCAGGGAGGTTACTGCCTAGTAGTGTAATGACGTCCACACTGCAGCCTGTCCTGTTTGTTTCATACCGCACTGTGCACAAAGCATTGGGATAGGAACTAGCTTTATTTAATCTCATTGTGCAGACTCAGGAGGTTACTGCTAGTAGTGTAATGACGTCACACTGCAGCCTGTCCTGTTTGTTTCATACCGCACTGTGCACAAAGCATTGGGATAGGAACTAGCTTTATTTAATCTCATTGTGCAGACTCAGGAGGTTACTGCTAGTAGTGTAATGACGTCACACTGCAGCCTGTCCTGTTTGTTTCATACCGCACTGTGCACAAAGCATTGGGATAGGAACTAGCTTTATTTAATCTCATTGTGCAGACTCAGGAGGTTACTGCTAGTAGTGTAATGACGTCACACTGCAGCCTGTCCTGTTTGTTTCATACCGCACTGTGCACAAAGCATTGGGATAGGAACTAGCTTTATTTAATCTCATTGTGCAGACTCAGGAGGTTACTGCTAGTAGTGTAATGACGTCACACTGCAGCCTGTCCTGTTTGTTTCATACTGCACTGTGCACAAAGCATTGGGATAGGAACTAGCTTTATTTAATCTCATTGTGCAGACTCAGGAGGTTACTGCTAGTAGTGTAATGACGTCACACTGCAGCCTGTCCTGTTTGTTTCATACCGCACTGTGCACAAAGCATTGGGATAGGAACTAGCTTTATTTAATCTCATTGTGCAGACTCAGGAGGTTACTGCTAGTAGTGTAATGACGTCACACTGCAGCCTGTCCTGTTTGTTTCATACCGCACTGTGCACAAAGCATTGGGATAGGAACTAGCTTTATTTAATCTCATTGTGCAGACTCAGGAGGTTACTGCTAGTAGTGTAATGACATCACACTGCAGCCTGTCCTGTTTGTTTCATACCGCACTGTGCACAAAGCATTGGGATAGGAACTAGCTTTATTTAATCTCATTGTGCAGACTCAGGAGGTTACTGCTAGTAGTGTAATGACGTCACACTGCAGCCTGTCCTGTTTGTTTCATACCGCACTGCGCACAAAGCATTGGGATAGGAACTAGCTTTATTTAATCTCATTGTGCAGACTCAGGAGGTTACTGCTAGTAGTGTAATGACATCACACTGCAGCCTGTCCTGTTTGTTTCATACCGCACTGTGCACAAAGCATTGGGATAGGAACTAGCTTTATTTAATCTCATTGTGCAGACTCAGGAGGTTACTGCTAGTAGTGTAATGACTTCACACTGCAGCCTGTCCTGTTTGTTTCATACCGCACTGTGCACAAAGCATTGGGATAGGAACTAGCTTTATTTAATCTCATTGTGCAGACTCAGGAGGTTACTGCTAGTAGTGTAATGACATCACACTGCAGCCTGTCCTGTTTGTTTCATACCGCACTGTGCACAAAGCATTGGGATAGGAACTAGCTTTATTTAATCTCATTGTGCAGACTCAGGAGGAGGTTACTGCTAGTAGTGTAATGACGTCACACTGCAGCCTGTCCTGTTTGTTTCATACCGCACTGTGCACAAAGCATTGGGATAGGAACTAGCTTTATTTAATCTCATTGTGCAGACTCAGGAGGTTACTGCTAGTAGTGTAATGACATCACACTGCAGCCTGTCCTGTTTGTTTCATACCGCACTGTGCACAAAGCATTGGGATAGGAACTAGCTTTATTTAATCTCATTGTGCAGACTCAGGAGGTTACTGCTAGTAGTGTAATGACGTCACACTGCAGCCTGTCCTGTTTGTTTCATACCGCACTGCGCACAAAGCATTGGGATAGGAACTAGCTTTATTTAATCTCATTGTGCAGACTCAGGAGGTTACTGCTAGTAGTGTAATGACGTCACACTGCAGCCTGTCCTGTTTGTTTCATACCGCACTGCGCACAAAGCATTGGGATAGGAACTAGCTTTATTTAATCTCATTGTGCAGACTCAGGAGGTTACTGCTAGTAGTGTAATGACGTCACACTGCAGCCTGTCCTGTTTGTTTCATACCGCACTGCTGCACAAAGCATTGGGATAGGAACTAGCTTTATTTAATCTCATTGTGCAGACTCAGGAGGTTACTGCTAGTAGTGTAATGACGTCACACTGCAGCCTGTCCTGTTTGTTTCATACCGCACTGTGCACAAAGCATTGGGATAGGAACTAGCTTTATTTAATCTCATTGTGCAGACTCAGGAGGTTACTGCTAGTAGTGTAATGACGTCACACTGCAGCCTGTCCTGTTTGTTTCATACCGCACTGCGCACAAAGCATTGGGATAGGAACTAGCTTTATTTAATCTCATTGTGCAGACTCAGGAGGTTACTGCTAGTAGTGTAATGACGTCACACTGCAGCCTGTCCTGTTTGTTTCATACCGCACTGTGCACAAAGCATTGGGATAGGAACTAGCTTTATTTAATCTCATTGTGCAGACTCAGGAGGTTACTGCTAGTAGTGTAATGACTTCACACTGCAGCCTGTCCTGTTTGTTTCATACCGCACTGTGCACAAAGCATTGGGATAGGAACTAGCTTTATTTAATCTCATTGTGCAGACTCAGGAGGTTACTGCTAGTAGTGTAATGACGTCACACTGCAGCCTGTCCTGTTTGTTTCATACCGCACTGTGCACAAAGCATTGGGATAGGAACTAGCTTTATTTAATCTCATTGTGCAGACTCAGGAGGTTACTGCTAGTAGTGTAATGACGTCACACTGCAGCCTGTCTGTTTGTTTCATACCGCACTGTGCACAAAGCATTGGGATAGGAACTAGCTTTATTTAATCTCATTGTGCAGACTCAGGAGGTTACTGCTAGTAGTGTAATGACGTCACACTGCAGCCTGTCCTGTTTGTTTCATACCGCACTGTGCACAAAGCATTGGGATAGGAACTAGCTTTATTTAATCTCATTGTGCAGACTCAGGAGGTTACTGCTAGTAGTGTAATGACGTCACACTGCAGCCTGTCCTGTTTGTTTCATACCGCACTGTGCACAAAGCATTGGGATAGGAACTAGCTTTATTTAATCTCATTGTGCAGACTCAGGAGGTTACTGCTAGTAGTGTAATGACGTCACACTGCAGCCTGTCCTGTTTGTTTCATACCGCACTGTGCACAAAGCATTGGGATAGGAACTAGCTTTATTTAATCTCATTGTGCAGACTCAGGAGGTTACTGCTAGTAGTGTAATGACGTCACACTGCAGCCTGTCCTGTTTGTTTCATACCGCACTGTGCACAAAGCATTGGGATAGGAACTAGCTTTATTTAATCTCATTGTGCAGACTCAGGAGGTTACTGCTAGTAGTGTAATGACGTCACACTGCAGCCTGTCCTGTTTGTTTCATACCGCACTGTGCACAAAGCATTGGGATAGGAACTAGCTTTATTTAATCTCATTGTGCAGACTCAGGAGGGTTACTGCTAGTAGTGTAATGACGTCACACTGCAGCCTGTCCTGTTTGTTTCATACCGCACTGTGCACAAAGCATTGGGATAGGAACTAGCTTTATTTAATCTCATTGTGCAGACTCAGGAGGTTACTGCTAGTAGTGTAATGACTTCACACTGCAGCCTGTCCTGTTTGTTTCATACCGCACTGTGCACAAAGCATTGGGATAGGAACTAGCTTTATTTAATCTCATTGTGCAGACTCAGGAGGTTACTGCTAGTAGTGTAATGACGTCACACTGCAGCCTGTCCTGTTTGTTTCATACCGCACTGTGCACAAAGCATTGGGATAGGAACTAGCTTTATTTAATCTCATTGTGCAGACTCAGGAGAGGTTACTGCTAGTAGTGTAATGACGTCACACTGCAGCCTGTCCTGTTTTGTTTCATACCGCACTGTGCACAAAGCATTGGGATAGGAACTAGCTTTATTTAATCTCATTGTGCAGACTCAGGAGGTTACTGCTAGTAGTGTAATGACGTCACACTGCAGCCTGTCCTGTTTGTTTCATACCGCACTGTGCACAAAGCATTGGGATAGGAACTAGCTTTATTTAATCTCATTGTGCAGACTCAGGAGGTTACTGCTAGTAGTGTAATGACGTCACACTGCAGCCTGTCCTGTTTGTTTCATACCGCACTGTGCACAAAGCATTGGGATAGGAACTAGCTTTATTTAATCTCATTGTGCAGACTCAGGAGGTTACTGCTAGTAGTGTAATGACGTCACACTGCAGCCTGTCCTGTTTGTTTCATACCGCACTGTGCACAAAGCATTGGGATAGGAACTAGCTTTATTTAATCTCATTGTGCAGACTCAGGAGGTTACTGCTAGTAGTGTAATGACGTCACACTGCAGCCTGTCCTGTTTGTTTCATACCGCACTGTGCACAAAGCATTGGGATAGGAACTAGCTTTATTTAATCTCATTGTGCAGACTCAGGAGGTTACTGCTAGTAGTGTAATGACGTCACACTGCAGCCTGTCCTGTTTGTTTCATACCGCACTGCGCACAAAGCATTGGGATAGGAACTAGCTTTATTTAATCTCATTGTGCAGACTCAGGAGGTTACTGCTAGTAGTGTAATGACGTCACACTGCAGCCTGTCCTGTTTGTTTCATACCGCACTGTGCACAAAGCATTGGGATAGGAACTAGCTTTATTTAATCTCATTGTGCAGACTCAGGAGGTTACTGCTAGTAGTGTAATGACGTCACACTGCAGCCTGTCCTGTTTGTTTCATACCGCACTGTGCACAAAGCATTGGGATAGGAACTAGCTTTATTTAATCTCATTGTGCAGACTCAGGAGGAGGTTACTGCTAGTAGTGTAATGACGTCACACTGCAGCCTGTCCTGTTTGTTTCATACCGCACTGCGCACAAAGCATTGGGATAGGAACTAGCTTTATTTAATCTCATTGTGCAGACTCAGGAGGTTACTGCTAGTAGTGTAATGACGTCACACTGCAGCCTGTCCTGTTTGTTTCATACCGCACTGTGCACAAAGCATTGGGATAGGAACTAGCTTTATTTAATCTCATTGTGCAGACTCAGGAGGTTACTGCTAGTAGTGTAATGACGTCACACTGCAGCCTGTCCTGTTTGTTTCATACCGCACTGTGCACAAAGCATTGGGATAGGAACTAGCTTTATTTAATCTCATTGTGCAGACTCAGGAGGTTACTGCTAGTAGTGTAATGACGTCACACTGCAGCCTGTCCTGTTTGTTTCATACCGCACTGTGCACAAAGCATTGGGATAGGAACTAGCTTTATTTAATCTCATTGTGCAGACTCAGGAGGTTACTGCTAGTAGTGTAATGACGTCACACTGCAGCCTGTCCTGTTTGTTTCATACCGCACTGCGCACAAAGCATTGGGATAGGAACTAGCTTTATTTAATCTCATTGTGCAGACTCAGGAGGTTACTGCTAGTAGTGTAATGACGTCACACTGCAGCCTGTCCTGTTTGTTTCATACCGCACTGTGCACAAAGCATTGGGATAGGAACTAGCTTTATTTAATCTCATTGTGCAGACTCAGAGGAGGTTACTGCTAGTAGTGTAATGACGTCACACTGCAGCCCTGTCCTGTTTGTTTCATACCGCACTGCGCACAAAGCATTGGGATAGGAACTAGCTTTATTTAATCTCATTGTGCAGACCTCAGGGAGGTTACTGCTAGTAGTGTAATGACGTTCACACTGCAGCCTGTCCTGTTTGTTTCATACGCACTGTGCACAAAGCATTGGGATAGGAACTAGCTTTATTTAATCTCATTGTGCAGACTCAGGGATGTTACTGCTAGTAGTGTAATGACGTCACACTGCAGCCTGTCCTGTTTGTTTCATACCGCACTGTGCACAAAGCATTGGGATAGGAACTAGCTTTATTTAATCTCATTGTGCAGACTCAGGAGGAGGTTACTGCTAGTAGTGTAATGACGTCACACTGCAGCCTGTCCTGTTTGTTTTCATACCGCACTGTGCACAAAGCATTGGGATAGGAACTAGCTTTATTTAATCTCATTGTGCAGACTCAGGAGGTTACTGCTAGTAGTGTAATGACGTCACACTGCAGCCTGTCCTGTTTGTTTCATACCGCACTGTGCACAAAGCATTGGGATAGGAACTAGCTTTATTTAATCTCATTGTGCAGACTCAGGAGGAGGTTACTGCTAGTAGTGTAATGACATCACACTGCAGCCTGTCCTGTTTGTTTCATACCGCACTGTGCACAAAGCATTGGGATAGGAACTAGCTTTATTTAATCTCATTGTGCAGACTCAGGAGGTTACTGCTAGTAGTGTAATGACAGTCACACTGCAGCCTGTCCTGTTTGTTTCATACCGCACTGTGCACAAAGCATTGGGATAGGAACTAGCTTTATTTAATCTCATTGTGCAGACTCAGGAGGTTACTGCTAGTAGTGTAATGACATCACACTGCAGCCTGTCCTGTTTGTTTCATACCGCACTGTGCACAAAGCATTGGGATAGGAACTAGCTTTATTTAATCTCATTGTGCAGACTCAGGAGGTTACTGCTAGTAGTGTAATGACGTCACACTGCAGCCTGTCCTGTTTGTTTCATACCGCACTGTGCACAAAGCATTGGGATAGGAACTAGCTTTATTTAATCTCATTGTGCAGACTCAGGAGGTTACTGCTAGTAGTGTAATGACGTCACACTGCAGCCTGTCCTGTTTGTTTCATACCGCACTGTGCACAAAGCATTGGGATAGGAACTAGCTTTATTTAATCTCATTGTGCAGACTCAGGAGGAGGTTACTGCTAGTAGTGTAATGACGTCACACTGCAGCCTGTCCTGTTTGTTTCATACCGCACTGCGCACAAAGCATTGGGATAGGAACTAGCTTTATTTAATCTCATTGTGCAGACTCAGGAGGTTACTGCTAGTAGTGTAATGACGTCACACTGCAGCCTGTCCTGTTTGTTTCATACCGCACTGTGCACAAAGCATTGGGATAGGAACTAGCTTTATTTAATCTCATTGTGCAGACTCAGGAGGTTACTGCTAGTAGTGTAATGACGTCACACTGCAGCCTGTCCTGTTTGTTTCATACCGCACTGTGCACAAAGCATTGGGATAGGAACTAGCTTTATTTAAATCTCATTGTGCAGACTCAGGAGGTTACTGCTAGTAGTGTAATGACGTCACACTGCAGCCTGTCCTGTTTGTTTCATACCGCACTGTGCACAAAGCATTGGGATAGGAACTAGCTTTATTTAATCTCATTGTGCAGACTCAGGAGGAGGTTACTGCTAGTAGTGTAATGACGTCACACTGCAGCCTGTCCTGTTTGTTTCATACCGCACTGTGCACAAAGCATTGGGATAGGAACTAGCTTTATTTAATCTCATTGTGCAGACTCAGGAGGTTACTGCTAGTAGTGTAATGACGTCACACTGCAGCCTGTCCTGTTTGTTTCATACCGCACTGTGCACAAAGCATTGGGATAGGAACTAGCTTTATTTAATCTCATTGTGCAGACTCAGGAGGTTACTGCTAGTAGTGTAATGACGTCACACTGCAGGCCTGTCCTGTTTGTTTCATACCGCACTGTGCACAAAGCATTGGGATAGGAACTAGCTTTATTTAATCTCATTGTGCAGACTCAGGAGGTTACTGCTAGTAGTGTAATGACGTCACACTGCAGCCTGTCCTGTTTGTTTCATACCGCACTGTGCACAAAGCATTGGGATAGGAACTAGCTTTATTTAATCTCATTGTGCAGACTCAGGAGGTTTACTGCTAGTAGTGTAATGACGTCACACTGCAGCCTGTCCTGTTTGTTTCATACCGCACTGAGCACAAAGCATTGGGATAGGAACTAGCTTTATTTAATCTCATTGTGCAGACTCAGGAGGTTACTGCTAGTAGTGTAATGACGTCACACTGCAGCCTGTCTGTTTGTTTCATACCGCACTGTGCAACAAAGCATTGGGATAGGAAACTAGCTTTTATTTAATCTCATTGTGCAGACTCAGGAGGTTACTGCTAGTAGTGTAATGACGTCACACTGCAGCCTGTCCTGTTTGTTTCATACCGCACTGTGCACAAAGCATTGGGATAGGAACTAGCTTTATTTAATCTCATTGTGCAGACTCAGGAGGAGGTTACTGCTAGTAGTGTAAAGACGTCACACTGCAGCCTGTCCTGTTTGTTTCATACCGCACTGCGCACAAAGCATTGGGATAGGAACTAGCTTTATTTAATCTCATTGTGCAGACTCAGGAGGTTACTGCTAGTAGTGTAATGACGTCACACTGCAGCCTGTCCTGTTTGTTTCATACCGCACTGTGCACAAAGCATTGGGATAGGAACTAGCTTTATTTAATCTCATTGTGCAGACTCAGGAGGTTACTGCTAGTAGTGTAAAGACGTCACACTGCAGCCTGTCCTGTTTGTTTCATACCGCACTGTGCACAAAGCATTGGGATAGGAACTAGCTTTATTTAATCTCATTGTGCAGACTCAGGAGGTTACTGCTAGTAGTGTAATGACATCACACTGCAGCCTGTCCTGTTTGTTTCATACCGCACTGTGCACAAAGCATTGGGATAGGAACTAGCTTTATTTAATCTCATTGTGCAGACTCAGGAGGAGGTTACTGCTAGTAGTGTAATGACGTCACACTGCAGCCTGTCCTGTTTGTTTCATACCGCACTGTGCACAAAGCATTGGGATAGGAACTAGCTTTATTTAATCTCATTGTGCAGACTCAGGAGGTTACTGCTAGTAGTGTAATGACGTCACACTGCAGCCTGTCCTGTTTGTTTCATACCGCACTGTGCACAAAGCATTGGGATAGGAACTAGCTTTATTTAATCTCATTGTGCAGACTCAGGAGGTTACTGCTAGTAGTGTAATGACGTCACCACTGCAGCCTGTCCTGTTTGTTTCATACCGCACTGTGCACAAAGCATTGGGATAGGAACTAGCTTTATTTAATCTCATTGTGCAGACTCAGGAGGTTACTGCTAGTAGTGTAATGACGTCACACTGCCGCCTGTCCTGTTTGTTTCATACCGCACTGTGCACAAAGCATTGGGATAGGAACTAGCTTTATTTAATCTCATTGTGCAGACTCAGGAGGTTACTGCTAGTAGTGTAATGACGTCACACTGCAGCCTGTCCTGTTTGTTTCATACAGCACTGTGCACAAAGCATTGGGATAGGAACTAGCTTTATTTAATCTCATTGTGCAGACTCAGGAGGTTACTGCTAGTAGTGTAATGACGTCACACTGCAGCCTGTCCTGTTTGTTTCATACCGCACTGTGCACAAAGCATTGGGATAGGAACTAGCTTTATTTAATCTCATTGTGCAGACTCAGGAGGTTACTGCTAGTAGTGTAATGACGTCACACTGCAGCCTGTCCTGTTTGTTTCATACCGCACTGTGCACAAAGCATTGGGATAGGAACTAGCTTTATTTAATCTCATTGTGCAGACTCAGGAGGTTACTGCTAGTAGTGTAATGACGTCACACTGCAGCCTGTCCTGTTTGTTTCATACCGCACTGTGCACAAAGCATTGGGATAGGAACTAGCTTTATTTAATCTCATTGTGCAGACTCAGGAGGTTACTGCTAGTAGTGTAATGACGTCACACTGCAGCCTGTCCTGTTTGTTTCATACCGCACTGTGCACAAAGCATTGGGATAGGAACTAGCTTTATTTAATCTCATTGTGCAGACTCAGGAGGTTACTGCTAGTAGTGTAATGACGTCACACTGCAGCCTGTCCTGTTTGTTTCATACTGCACTGTGCACAAAGCATTGGGATAGGAACTAGCTTTATTTAATCTCATTGTGCAGACTCAGGAGGTTACTGCTAGTAGTGTAATGACGTCACACTGCAGCCTGTCCTGTTTGTTTCATACCGCACTGTGCACAAAGCATTGGGATAGGAACTAGCTTTATTTAATCTCATTGTGCAGACTCAGGAGGTTACTGCTAGTAGTGTAATGACATCACACTGCAGCCTGTCCTGTTTGTTTCATACCGCACTGTGCACAAAGCATTGGGATAGGAACTAGCTTTATTTAATCTCATTGTGCAGACTCAGGAGGTTACTGCTAGTAGTGTAATGACGTCACACTGCAGCCTGTCCTGTTTGTTTCATACCGCACTGTGCACAAAGCATTGGGATAGGAACTAGCTTTATTTAATCTCATTGTGCAGACTCAGGAGGTTACTGCTAGTAGTGTAATGACGTCACACTGCAGCCTGTCCTGTTTGTGTCATACCGCACTGCGCACAAAAGCATTGGATAGGAACTAGCTTTATTTAATCTCATTGTGCAGACTCAGGAGGTTACTGCTAGTAGTGTAAATGACGTCACACTGCAGCCTGTCCTGTTTGTTTCATACCGCACTGTGCACAAAAGCATTGGGATAGGAACTAGCTTTATTTAATCTCATTGTGCAGACTCAGAGAGGTTACTGCTAGTAGTGTAATGACGTCCACACTGCAGCCTGTCCTGTTTGTTTCATACCGCACTGTGCACAAAGCTTGGATAGGAACTAGCTTTATTTAATCTCATTGTGCAGACTCAGGAGGTTACTGCTAGTAGTGTAATGACGTCACACTGCAGCCTGTCCTGTTTGTTTCATACCGCACTGTGCACAAAGCATTGGGATAGGAACTAGCTTTATTTAATCTCATTGTGCAGACTCAGGAGGTTACTGCTAGTAGTGTAATGACATCACACTGCAGCCTGTCCTGTTTGTTTCATACCGCACTGTGCACAAAGCATTGGGATAGGAACTAGCTTTATTTAATCTCATTGTGCAGACTCAGGAGGTTACTGCTAGTAAGTGTAATGACATCACACTGCAGCCTGTCCTGTTTGTTTCATACCGCACTGTGCACAAAGCATTGGGATAGGAACTAGCTTTATTTAATCTCATTGTGCAGACTCAGGAGGTTACTGCTAGTAGTGTAATGACGTCACACTGCAGCCTGTCCTGTTTGTTTCATACCGCACTGTGCACAAAGCATTGGGATAGGAACTAGCTTTATTTAATCTCATTGTGCAGACTCAGGAGGTTACTGCTAGTAGTGTAATGACGTCACACTGCAGCCTGTCCTGTTTGTTTCATACCGCACTGTGCACAAAGCATTGGGATAGGAACTAGCTTTATTTAATCTCATTGTGCAGACTCAGGAGGTTACTGCTAGTAGTGTAATGACGTCACACTGCAGCCTGTCCTGTTTGTTTCATACCGCACTGTGCACAAAGCATTGGGATAGGAACTAGCTTTATTTAATCTCATTGTGCAGGACTCAGGAGGTTACTGCTAGTAGTGTAATGACGTCACACTGCAGCCTGTCCTGTTTGTTTCATACCGCACTGTGCACAAAGCATTGGGATAGGAACTAGCTTTATTTAATCTCATTGTGCAGACTCAGGAGGTTACTGCTAGTAGTGTAATGACGTCACACTGCAGCCTGTCCTGTTTGTTTCATACCGCACTGTGCACAAAGCATTGGGATAGGGAACTAGCTTTATTTAATCTCATTGTGCAGACTCAGGAGGGTTACTGCTAGTAGTGTAATGACGTCACACTGCAGCCTGTCCTGTTTGTTTCATACCGCACTGTGCACAAAGCATTGGGATAGGAACTAGCTTTATTTAATCTCATTGTGCAGACTCAGGAGGTTACTGCTAGTAGTGTAATGACGTCACACTGCAGCCTGTCCTGTTTGTTTCATACCGCACTGTGCACAAAGCATTGGGATAGGAACTAGCTTTATATAATCTCATTGTGCAGACTCAGGAGGTTACTGCTAGTAGTGTAATGACGTCACACTGCAGCCTGTCCGTTTGTTTCATACCGCACTGTGCACAAAGCATTGGGATAGGAACTAGCTTTATTTAATCTCATTGTGCAGACTCAGGAGGTTACTGCTAGTAGTGTAATGACGTCACACTGCAGCCTGTCCTGTTTGTTTCATACCGCACTGCGCACAAAGCATTGGGATAGGAACTAGCTTTATTTAATCTCATTGTGCAGACTCAGGAGGTTACTGCTAGTAGTGTAATGACGTCACACTGCAGCCTGTCCTGTTTGTTTCATACCGCACTGTGCACAAAGCATTGGGATAGGAACTAGCTTTATTTAATCTCATTGTGCAGACTCAGGAGGTTACTGCTAGTAGTGTAATGACATCACACTGCAGCCTGTCCTGTTTGTTTCATACCGCACTGCGCACAAAGCATTGGGATAGGAACTAGCTTTATTTAATCTCATTGTGCAGACTCAGGAGGTTACTGCTAGTAGTGTAATGACGTCACACTGCAGCCTGTCCTGTTTGTTTCATACCGCACTGTGCACAAAGCATTGGGATAGGAACTAGCTTTATTTAATCTCATTGTGCAGACTCAGGAGGTTACTGCTAGTAGTGTAATGACGTCACACTGCAGCCTGTCCTGTTTGTTTCATACCGCACTGTGCACAAAGCATTGGGATAGGAACTAGCTTTATTTAATCTCATTGTGCAGACTCAGGAGGTTACTGCTAGTAGTGTAATGACGTCACACTGCAGCCTGTCCTGTTTGTTCATACCGCACTGTGCACAAAGCATTGGGATAGGAACTAGCTTTATTTAATCTCATTGTGCAGACTCAGGAGGTTACTGCTAGTAGTGTAATGACATCACACTGCAGCCTGTCCCTGTTTGTTTCATACCGCACTGTGCACAAAGCATTGGGATAGGAACTAGCTTTATTTAATCTCATTGTGCAGACTCAGGAGGTTACTGCTAGTAGTGTAATGACGTCACACACTGCAGCCTGTCCTGTTTGTTTCATACCCCACTGTGCACAAAGCATTGTGATATGAACTAGCTTTATTTAATCTCATTGTGCAGACTCAGGAGGTTACTGCTAGTAGTGTAATGACGTCACACTGCAGCCTTTCCAGTTTGTTATCATAACGCACTGTGCACAAAAAAAAAAAAAAAAAAAATAAAAACCCATTTGGGATACGGAACATGCTTAATTAATCTCATCTGCTGGCAGACGTCAGGAGTGTTACTGCTAGTAGTTTTAATGACGTCACACTGCAGCCTGACCTGTTTGTTCATAACCGCACTGTGCACACCAAAGAAAAGCATTGGGATAGGAAACTAGCTTTATTTAAACCTCATTGTGCAGAACTCAGGAGGTTACTGCCTAGTACAGTGTATATAGACGACACAAAAACTGCGCAGCCTGTCCTGTTTGTTTCATACCGCACTGCGCACAAAAGCATTGGGATAGGTAACTAGCTTATTTAATCTCATTGTGCAGAACTCAGGATGTTACCTGCTAGTAGTGTAATTGACGTCACACTGCAGCCTGTCTGTTTGTTTTCATACCGCACTGTGCACAAAGCATTGGGATAGGAACTTAGCTTTATTTAATCTCATTGTGCAGACTCAGGAGGTTACTGCTAGTAGTGTAATGACGTCCACACTGCAGCCTGTCCTGTTTGTTTCATACCGCACTGTGCACAAAGCATTGGGATAGGAACTAGCTTTATTTAATCTCATTGTGCAGACTCAGGAGGTTACTGCTAGTAGTGTAATGACGTCACACTGCAGCCTGTCCTGTTTGTTTCATACCGCACTCGCACAAAGCATTGGGATAGGAACTAGCTTTATTAATCTCATTGTGCAGACTCAGGAGGTTACTGCTAGTAGTGTAATGACGTCACACTGCAGCCTGTCCTGTTTGTTTCATACCGCACTGTGCACAAAGCATTGGGATAGGAACTAGCTTTATTTAATCTCATTGTGCAGACTCAGGAGGTTACTGCTAGTAGTGTAATGACGTCACACTGCAGCCTGTCCTGTTTGTTTCATACCGCACTGTGCACAAAGCATTGGGATAGGAACTAGCTTTATTTAATCTCATTGTGCAGACTCAGGAGGTTACTGCTAGTAGTGTAATGACGTCACACTGCAGCCTGTCCTGTTTGTTTCATACCGCACTGTGCACAAAGCATTGGGATAGGAACTAGCTTTATTTAATCTCATTGTGCAGACTCAGGAGGTTACTGCTAGTAGTGTAATGACGTCACACTGCAGCCTGTCCTGTTTGTTTCATACCGCACTGTGCACAAAGCATTGGGATAGGAACTAGCTTTATTTAATCTCATTGTGCAGACTCAGGAGGTTACTGCTAGTAGTGTAATGACGTCACACTGCAGCCTGTCCTGTTTGTTTCATACCGCACTGTGCACAAAGCATTGGGATAGGAACTAGCTTTATTTAATCTCATTGTGCAGACTCAGGAGGTTACTGCTAGTAGTGTAATGACGTCACACTGCAGCCTGTCCTGTTTGTTTCATACCGCACTGTGCACAAAGCATTGGGATAGGAACTAGCTTTATTTAATCTCATTGTGCAGACTCAGGAGGTTACTGCTAGTAGTGTAATGACTCACACTGCAGCCTGTCCTGTTTGTTTCATACCGCACTGTGCACAAAGCATTGGGATAGGAACTAGCTTTATTTAATCTCATTGTGCAGACTCAGGAGGTTACTGCTAGTAGTGTAATGACGTCACACTGCAGCCTGTCCTGTTTGTTTCATACCGCACTGTGCACAAAGCATTGGGATAGGAACTAGCTTTATTTAATCTCATTGTGCAGACTCAGGAGGTTACTGCTAGTAGTGTAATGACAGTCACACTGCAGCCTGTCCTGTTTGTTTCATACCGCACTGTGCACAAAGCATTGGGATAGGAACTAGCTTTATTTAATCTCATTGTGCAGACTCAGGAGGTTACTGCTAGTAGTGTAATGACGTCACACTGCAGCCTGTCCTGTTTGTTTCATACCGCACTGTGCACAAAGCATTGGGATAGGAACTAGCTTTATTTAATCTCATTGTGCAGACTCAGGAGGTTACTGCTAGTAGTGTAATGACGTCACAACTGCAGCCTGTCCTGTTTGTTTCATCCCTGCCCACTGTGCACCAAAGCATTGGGATAGGAAACTAGCTTTATTTTAATCTCATTGTGCAGACTCAGGAGGTTACTGCTAGTAGTGTAATGACGTCATCACTGCAGCCTGTCCTGTTTGTTTCATACCGCACTGTG
The DNA here is from genome assembly GCF_027579735.1 of Bombina bombina. Lineage (NCBI taxonomy): Eukaryota > Metazoa > Chordata > Amphibia > Anura > Bombinatoridae > Bombina > Bombina bombina. The sequence goes on from NW_026513119.1 coordinate 142,956, forward strand.
CACAAAGCATTGGGATAGGAACTAGCTTTATTTAATCTCATTGTGCAGACTCAGGAGGTTACTGCTAGTAGTGTAATGACATCACACTGCAGCCTGTCCTGTTTGTTTCATACCGCACTGTGCACAAAGCATTGGGATAGGAACTAGCTTTATTTAATCTCATTGTGCAGACTCAGGAGGTTACTGCTAGTAGTGTAATGACGTCACACTGCAGCCTGTCCTGTTTGTTTCATACCGCACTGTGCACAAAGCATTGGGATAGGAACTAGCTTTATTTAATCTCATTGTGCAGACTCAGGAGGTTACTGCTAGTAGTGTAATGACGTCACACTGCAGCCTGTCCTGTTTGTTTCATACCGCACTGTGCACAAAGCATTGGGATAGGAACTAGCTTTATTTAATCTCATTGTGCAGACTCAGGAGGTTACTGCTAGTAGTGTAATGACGTCACACTGCAGCCTGTCCTGTTTGTTTCATACCGCACTGCGCACAAAGCATTGGGATAGGAACTAGCTTTATTTAATCTCATTGTGCAGACTCAGGAGGTTACTGCTAGTAGTGTAATGACGTCACACTGCAGCCTGTCCTGTTTGTTTCATACTGCACTGTGCACAAAGCATTGGGATAGGAACTAGCTTTATTTAATCTCATTGTGCAGACTCAGGAGGTTACTGCTAGTAGTGTAATGACGTCACACTGCAGCCTGTCCTGTTTGTTTCATACCGCACTGTGCACAAAACATTGGGATAGGAACTAGCTTTATTTAATCTCATTGTGCAGACTCAGGAGGTTACTGCTAGTAGTGTAATGACATCACACTGCAGCCTGTCCTGTTTGTTTCATACCGCACTGTGCACAAAGCATTGGGATAGGAACTAGCTTTATTTAATCTCATTGTGCAGACTCAGGAGGTTACTGCTAGTAGTGTAATGACATCACACTGCAGCCTGTCCTGTTTGTTTCATACCGCACTGTGCACAAAGCATTGGGATAGGAACTAGCTTTATTTAATCTCATTGTGCAGACTCAGGAGGTTACTGCTAGTAGTGTAATGACGTCACACTGCAGCCTGTCCTGTTTGTTTCATACCGCACTGTGCACAAAGCATTGGGATAGGAACTAGCTTTATTTAATCTCATTGTGCAGACTCAGGAGGTTACTGCTAGTAGTGTAATGACGTCACACTGCAGCCTGTCCTGTTTGTTTCATACCGCACTGTGCACAAAACATTGGGATAGGAACTAGCTTTATTTAATCTCATTGTGCAGACTCAGGAGGTTACTGCTAGTAGTGTAATGACGTCACACTGCAGCCTGTCCTGTTTGTTTCATACCGCACTGTGCACAAAGCATTGGGATAGGAACTAGCTTTATTTAATCTCATTGTGCAGACTCAGGAGGTTACTGCTAGTAGTGTAATGACGTCACACTGCAGCCTGTCCTGTTTGTTTCATACCGCACTGTGCACAAAGCATTGGGATAGGAACTAGCTTTATTTAATCTCATTGTGCAGACTCAGGAGGTTACTGCTAGTAGTGTAATGACGTCACACTGCAGCCTGTCCTGTTTGTTTCATACCGCACTGTGCACAAAGCATTGGGATAGGAACTAGCTTTATTTAATCTCATTGTGCAGACTCAGGAGGTTACTGCTAGTAGTGTAATGACGTCACACTGCAGCCTGTCCTGTTTGTTTCATACCGCACTGTGCACAAAGCATTGGGATAGGAACTAGCTTTATTTAATCTCATTGTGCAGACTCAGGAGGTTACTGCTAGTAGTGTAATGACATCACACTGCAGCCTGTCCTGTTTGTTTCATACCGCACTGTGCACAAAGCATTGGGATAGGAACTAGCTTTATTTAATCTCATTGTGCAGACTCAGGAGGTTACTGCTAGTAGTGTAATGACGTCACACTGCAGCCTGTCCTGTTTGTTTCATACCGCACTGTGCACAAAGCATTGGGATAGGAACCAGCTTTATTTGTGCACAGTGGGTTAATGTCAAGGTGCCAGTGGCACATACAAAAATGCCTTTATTACTGGTGCATGGGGAACATAGAACACAACGTTTCAGGGCGGTCCCCTTAGTCATGTGATATCAATCTGTGATTCAATGCCTTCATTTATAACAGTTTCAATTAATCTATTACAAGAATTATTAATTATAAATCAAATAAAAACAAAAGCAGAGAATGCATACAAATCAAGGAAGCAAACACTATTGTAAAAAAAGTTACCATGATAACTGACATCCTAAGCGTAACGGAATTATAACATTGCAACCAGCACAGTGTATCCGGTTAAACACCCAAGAGAGCAAACGTAAGATACATTTTTAACAATTACAGAATTTCAATTTGGAATTATCAGGCAAAGCTATAATGCAGATGTTAGTAAACCAATTAATTTCTTTATTTAATCCTTTGGGTTCCATGGTATCCAATCTGAATATCCAAAAAACCTCACGCTGTTTTAAAAGTAATTCCCTATTGCCCCCCCGCCTGGGTGTATCAACCCTTTCAAATCACCTGAAAACTCAATTGGTTGGTCTGGTGACCAAATTCCAGGAAATGGGCAGCAACAGGGGCCGTTACAACTTTACACCTTATGTTGCTTATATGCTCACTTATGCGATCTTTAATACGTCTAGTTGTCTCTCCGATGTAGCCATGCCCACAAGGGCATTTGATAAGATAAACAACATAAGGCGTAAGACATGTGTAATGCGCATTATGCTTAAACTTGTATCCAGTCAGTGGGTGCGTAAAGTATGACCCCTTAATAATCGGACTACAGTTAACCCAACCAAGACATGAAAAACATCCTAAGTTTTTATCAGAAATATAGGACTGTTTTAAAGTTTTCTTAGGGCCTATGTCAGCTCTTATAAGAGCATCCCTCAAGTTTTTACTTCTCTTAAAAGATGGCATAGGAGGCCTCTTAAATTCCTGTATCTCTGACATACATTCCCCCAATAGATACCAATTTTTATGCATTATTTTAGTAATTTGAATTGCTATCCTGACAGTGTTCAGAAATAAAAGTTAACCTCTTGTTCTTTACTTTAGTAGCCTTTTTACTTGTCAATTTATTTATTCTTGGGACAGACTTGACCTCAGAGATAACTTGATCTATCAAAGTTTTAGGGTAACCCCTTGTAAGAAACTTATTACCCATCTCCCCCAACATCAAAGGGACACAATTTTTCTCACCCTGAGAAGCTGGCTACGGGCAGTGACCTAATAAGAGACTGTTGATGAGCCTAGGCGCCCGTATTTGTCGAGCACTGATATAAAAGGTACTTCACTAGGAATATGGTTTTAGGTTTTGTTTGCACATGTGACCAAGGCCTCCGTGAGGGGCCGAAACGTTGTGATCTGTTTATACACAGTAAAGGTGTTTAGATATATTCTCGAGAGCTTGTTTCCTTTTTCTGACAATCCAAGTGGATATACACTGGGTCTGGATTTTCAGATGGCTTAATATATATATATATATATATATATATATATATATATATATATATATATATATATATATATATATATATATATATATATATGTGAGAATGTGTGTATGTATACAAATGTATATATATATATATATATATATATATATATATATATATATATATCCCCTCTATATGTAACCCATCACACTAATCTCCTCTATATGTAACTCGTCACACCCCTCCCCTCTATATATAACTTGTCACACCCCTCCCCTCTATATGTAACTTGTCACACCCCTCCCCTCTATATGTAACCTGTCACACCCCTCCCCTCTATATGTAACTTGTCACACCCCTCCCCTCTATATGTAACCTGTCACACCCCTCCCCTCTATATGTAACCTGTCACACTAATCTCCTCTATATGTAACCTGTCACACCCCTCCCCTCTATATGTAACCTGTTACACTAATCCCCTCTATATGTAACCTGTCACACCCCTCCCCTCTATATGTAACCTGCCACACTAATCCCCTCTATATGTAACCTGTGACACTAATCCCCTCTATATGTAGCCTGTCACACCCCTCCCCTCTATATGTAACCTGTCACACCCCTCCCCTCTATATGTAACCTGTCACACCCCTCCCCTCTATATGTAGCATGTCACACCCCTCCCCTCTATATGTAGCCTGTCACAGCCCTCCCCTCTATATGTAACCTGTTACACTAATCCCCTCTATATGTAACCTGTCACACCCCTCCCCTCTATATGTAACCTGTTACACAAATCCCCTCTATATGTAACCTGCCACACTAATCCCCTCTATATGTAACCTGTCACACCCCTCCCCTCTACATGTAACCTGTCACACTAATCCCCTCTATATGTAACCTGTCACACTAATCCCCTCTATATGTAACCTGTCACACAAATCCCCTCTATATGTAACCTGCCACACTAATCCCCTCTATATGTAACCTGTCACACCCCTCCCCTCTACATGTAACCTGTCACACTAATCCCCTCTATATGTAACCTGTCACACTAATCCCCTCTATATGTAACCTGTCACACTAATCCCCTCTATATGTAACCTGTCACACTAATCCCCTCTATATGTAACCTGTCACACTAATCCCCTCTATATGTAACCTGCCACACTAATCCCCTCTATATGTAACCTGTCACACCCCTCCCCTCTATATGTAACCTGTCACACTAATCCCCTCTATATGTAACCTGTCACACTAATCCCCTCTATATGTAACCTGCCACACTAATCCCCTCTACATGTAACCTGTCACACCCCTCCCCTCTACATGTAACCTGTCACACTAATCCCCTTTATATGTAACCTGTCACACCCCTCTATATGTAACCTGTCACAGTAATCCCCTCTATATGTAACCTGTCACACCACTCCCCTCTATATGTAACCTGTCACTCCCCTCCACTCTATATGTAACCTGTCACACCCCTCCCCTCTATATGTAACCTGTCACACCCCTCCCCTCTATATGTAACCTGCCACACTAATCCCCTCTATATGTAACCTGTCACACCCCTCCCCTCTATATGTAACCTGTCACACTAATCCCCTCTATATGTAACCTGTCACACCCCTCCCCTCTACATGTAACCTGTCACACTAATCCCCTCTATATGTAACCTGTCACACTAATCCCCTCTATATGTAACCTGTCACACCGCTCCCCTCTACATGTAACCTGTCACACTAATCCCCTCTATATGTAACCTGTCACACCCCTCCCCTCTATATGTAACCTGTCACACCCCTCCCCTCTATATGTAACCTGTCACACCCCTCCCCTCTATATGTAACCTGTCACACCCCTCCCCTCTATATGTAACTTGTCACACTAATCCCCTCTATATGTAACCTGTCACACTAATCCCCTCTATATGTAACCTGTCACACTAATCCCCTCTATATGTAACCTGTCACACTAATCCCCTCTATATGTAACCTGTCACACTAATCCCCTCTATATGTAACCTGTCACACCCCTCCCCTCTATATGTAACCTGTCACACTAATCCCCTCTATATGTAACCTGTCACACTAATCCCCTCTATATGTAACCTGCCACACTAATCCCCTCTACATGTAACCTGTCACACCCCTCCCCTCTACATGTAACCTGTCACACTAATCCCCTTTATATGTAACCTGTCACACCCCTCTATATGTAACCTGTCACAGTAATCCCCTCTATATGTAACCTGTCACACCACTCCCCTCTATATGTAACCTGTCACTCCCCTCCACTCTATATGTAACCTGTCACACCCCTCCCCTCTATATGTAACCTGTCACACCCCTCCCCTCTATATGTAACCTGCCACACTAATCCCCTCTATATGTAACCTGTCACACCCCTCCCCTCTATATGTAACCTGTCACACTAATCCCCTCTATATGTAACCTGTCACACCCCTCCCCTCTACATGTAACCTGTCACACTAATCCCCTCTATATGTAACCTGTCACACTAATCCCCTCTATATGTAACCTGTCACACCGCTCCCCTCTACATGTAACCTGTCACACTAATCCCCTCTATATGTAACCTGTCACACCCCTCCCCTCTATATGTAACCTGTCACACCCCTCCCCTCTATATGTAACTTGTCACACCCCTCCCCTCTATATGTAACCTGTCACACCCCTCCCCTCTATATGTAACCTGCCACACTAATCCCCTCTATATGTAACCTGTCACACCCCTCCCCTCTATATGTAACCTGTCACACCCCTCCCCTCTATATGTAACCTGTCACACTAATCCCCTCTATATGTAACCTGTCACACCCCTCCCCTCTATATGTAACCTGTCACACCCCTCCCCTCTATATGCAACCTGTCACACTAATCCCCTCTATATGTAACCTGTCACACCCCTCCCCTCTATATGTAACCTGCCACACTAATCCCCTCTATATGTAACCTGTCACACCCCTCCCCTCTATATGTAACCTGCCACACTAATCCCCTCTATATGTAACCTGTCACACCCCTCCCCTCTATATGTAACCTGCCACACTAATCCCCTCTATATGTAACCTGTCACACCCCTCCCCTCTATATGTAACCTGCCACACTAATCCCCTCTATATGTAACCTGTCACACCCCTCCCCTCTATATGTAACCTGCCACACTAATCCCCTCTATATGTAACCTGTCACACCCCTCCCCTCTATATGTAACCTGCCACACTAATCCCCTCTATATGTAACCTGTCACACCCCTCCCCTCTATATGTAACCTGCCACACTAATCCCCTCTATATGTAGCCTGTCACACCCCTCCCCTCTATATGTAACCTGTTACACCCCTCCCCTCTATATGTAACCTGTCACACCCCTCCCCTCTATATGTAACCTGTCACACCCCTTCCCTCTATATGTAGCCTGTCACACCCCTCCCCTCTATATGTAGCCTGTCACACCCCTCCCCTCTATATGTAACCTGTCACACTAATCCCCTCTATATGTAACCCGTCACACCCCTCCCCTCTATATGTAACCTGTCACACCCCTCCCCTCTATATGTAACCTGTCACACTAACCCCCTTTATATGTAACCTGTCACACCCCTCTATATGTAACCTGTCACACTAATCCCCTCTATATGTAACCTGTCACACCCCTCCCCTCTATATGTAACCTGCCACACTAATCCCCTTTATATGTAACCTGTCACACCCCTCTATATGTAACCTGTCACACTAATCCCCTCTATATGTAACCTGTCACACTAATCCCCTCTATATGTAACCTGTCACACCCCTCCCCTCTATATGTAGCCTGTCACACCCCTCCCCTCTATATGTAACCTGTCACACCCCCTCCCCTCTATATGTAACCTGTCACATCCCCTCCACTCTATATGTAACCTGTCACACCCCCTCCCCTCTATATGTAACCTGTCACACCCCTCCCCTCTATATGTAACCTGTCACACCCCTCCCCTCTATATGTAGCCTGTCACACCCCTCCCCTCTATATGTAGCCTGTCACACCCCTCCCCTCTATATGTAACCTGCCACACTAATCCCCTTTATATGTAACCTGTCACACCCCTCTATATGTAACCTGTCACACTAATCCCCTCTATATGTAACCTGCCACACTAATCCCCTCTATATGTAACCTGTCACACTAATCCCCTCTATATGTAACCTGCCACACTAATCCCCTCTATATGTAACCTGTCACACCCCTCCCCTCTATATGTAGCCTGTCACACCCCTCCCCTCTATATGTAACCTGTCACACCCCTCCCCTCTATATGTAACCTGTCACACCCCTCCCCTCTATATGTAACCTGTCACACCCCTCCCCTCTATATGTAGCCTGTCACACCCCTCCCCTCTATATGTAGCCTGTCACACCCCTCCCCTCTATATGTAGCCTGTCACACCCCTCCCCTCTATATGTAACCTGTCACACTAATCCCCTCTATATGTAACCCGTCACACCCCTCCCCTCTATATGTAACCTGTCACACCCCTCCCCTCTATATGTAACCTGTCACACTAACCCCCTTTATATGTAACCTGTCACACCCCTCTATATGTAACCTGTCACACTAATCCCCTCTATATGTAACCTGTCACACCACTCCCCTCTATATGTAACCTGTCACACTAACCCCCTTTATATGTAACCTGTCACACCCCTCCCCTCTATATGTAACCTGTCACATTAACCCCCTTTATATGTAACCCATCACACCCCTCCCCTCTATATGTAACCCGTCAAACCCCTCCCCTCTATATGTGACCTGTCACACTAATCCCCTCTATATGTAACCTGTCACACTAATCCCCTCTATATGTAACCTGTCACACCCCTCCCCTCTATATGTAACCTGTCACACCCCTCCCCTCTATATGTAACCTGTCACACCCCTCCCCTCTATATGTAACCTGCCACAACCCTCCCCTCTATATGTAACCTGTCACACCCCTCCCCTCTATATGTAACCTGTTACACTAATCCCCTCTATATGTAACCTGTCACACTAATCCCCTCTATATGTAACCTGTCACACTAATCCCCTCTATATGTAACCTGTCACACTAATCCCCTCTATATGTAACCTGTCACACTAATCCCCTCTATATGTAACCTGTTACACTAATCCCCTCTATATGTAACCTGTCACACTAATCCCCTCTATATGTAACCTGTTACACTAATCCCCTCTATATGTAACCTGTCACACTAATCCCCTCTATATGTAACCTGTCACACCCCTCCCCTCTATATGTAACTTGTCACACCCCTCCCCTCTATATGTAACCTGTTACACAAATCCCCTCTATATGTAACCTGCCACACTAATCCCCTCTATATGTAACCTGTCACACTAATCCCCTCTATATGTAACCTGTCACACCCCTCCCCTCTATATGTAACCTGTCACACCCCTCCCCTCTATATGTAACCTGTCACACCCCTCCCCTCTATATGTAACCTGTTACACAAATCCCCTCTATATGTAACCTGCCACACTAATCCCCTCTATATGTAACCTGTCACACTAATCCCCTCTATATGTAACCTGTCACACCCCTCCCCTCTATATGTAACCTGTCACACCCCTCCCCTCTATATGTAACCTGTCACACCCCTCCCCTCTATATGTAACCTGTTACACAAATCCCCTCTATATGTAACCTGCCACACTAATCCCCTCTATATGTAACCTGTCACACTAATCCCCTCTATATGTAACCTGTCACACCCCTCCCCTCTATATGTAACCTGTCACACCCCTCCCCTCTATATGTAACCTGCCACACTAATCCCCTCTATATGTAACCTGCCACACTAATCCCCTCTATATGTAACCTGCCACACTAATCCCCTCTATATGTAACCTGCCACACTAATCCCCTCTATATGTAACCTGCCACACTAATCCCCTCTATATGTAACCTGTCACACTAATCCCCTCTATATGTAACCTGCCACACTAATCCCCTCTATATGTAACCTGTCACACTAATCCCCTCTATATGTAACCTGTCACACCCCTCCCCTCTATATGTAACCTGTCACACTAATCCCCTCTATATGTAACCTGTCACACCCCTCCCCTCTATATGTAACCTGTTACACTAATCCCCTCTATATGTAACCTGTCACACCCCTCCTTTCTATATGTAACCTGTCACACTAATCCCCTCTATATGTAACCTGTCACACTAATCCCCTCTATATGTAACCTGTCACACTAATCCCCTCTATATGTAACCTGTCACACCCCTCCACTCTATATGTAACCTGTCACACCCCTCCCCTTTATATGTACCCTGTCACACCCCTCCCCTCTATATGTAACCTGTCACACTAATCCCCTCTATATGTAACCTGTCACACCCCTCCCCTCTATATGTAACCTGTCACCCACCTCCCCTCTATATGTAACCTGTCACACCCCTCCCCTCTATATGTAACCTGTCACACCCCTCCCCTCTATATGTAACCTGTCACACCCCTCCCCTCTATATGTAACCTGTCACACTAATCCCCTCTATATGTAACCTGTCACAACCCTCCCCTCTATATGTAACCTGTCACAACCCTCCCCTCTATATGTAACCTGTCACCCCCTCCCCTCTATATGTAACCTGTCACCCCCCTCCCCTCTATATGTAACCTGTCACCCCCCTCCCCTCTATATGTAACCTGTCACACTCCTCCCCTCTATATGTAACCTGTCACAACCCTCCCCTCTATATGTAACCTGTCACACTCCTCCCCTCTATATGTAACCTGTCACAACCCTCCCCTCTATATGTAACCTGTCACACCCCTCCCCTCTATATGTAACCTGTCATATTGAGTTACCACATTCCTCCCGTTATTTAATAATGTCTCACATCAATAGCAGCGTCCGTCTGGATATATTCCATATCGCCATTGTTCAGTCCCAGTTCGCGACTGCCTCTCTGCACGGAGCTGACAATTCCGGACGTTATTGTATTCTGCAGGGAGAAGGGGCTTCCCATAGCCACAACAAATTCCCCCTGTCTGACCTCGCTGGAGCGACCTAATCGCAGGGTGGGTAGTGGGACCTGCAGTAGAGACATCAGGGGTCACCTCTGTTTGTAAGGCTGGTAGATGAAGTACATTTTATGTCAGTTATATTACGCCGGCTTAAACATGACACGAGCAATAGTAACTGGTTCACCGCTGACACTAAGTACACAAAAGAAGAGCTTAGTGATGGAGACAAAGTGACAGGGGCCAATGACACCTGTCTAGCCAGTGTCTGTCAGGTGAATCTAGAGACAGAGAGAGATGGCAAGTGCAAAGAAGAGGAGAGAAAAAGAGAGAAGAGGAGAGAAAAAGAGAAAAGAGGAGAGAAAAAGAGAAAAGAGGAGAGAAAAAGAGAAAAGAGGAGAGAAAAGAGGAGAGAAAAGAGAAAAGGAGAGAAAAGAGAAAAGAGGAGAGAAAAGAGAAGAGAGGAGAGAAAAGAGAAGAGAGGAGAGAAAAGAGAAAAGAGGAGAGAGAAAAGAGAGAAGAGAGAAAGAGAAGAGAGGAGAGAAAAGAGAAAAGAGGAGAGAAAAGAGAGAGAAAGAGATAAGAGAAGGAGAGAAAAGAGAAAAGAGGAGAGAAAAGAGAGAAGAGGAGAGAAAAGAGAAAAGAGGAGAGAAAAGAGAAAGAGGAGAGAAAAAGAGAGAGAGAGAAAAAGAGAGAAGA
>NW_026513119.1:162149-206787 GCF_027579735.1 Bombina bombina
AGTCTATAAGAATGTTACTAGTACTACTATATCATTGTGAGTCTATAAGAATGCTGCTAATACTACTATATCCTTGTGAGTCTATAAGAATGCTGCTAGTACTACTATATCCTTGTGAGTCTATAAGAATGTTACTAGTACTACTATATCATTGTGAGTCTATAAGAATGCTGCTAATACTACTATATCCTTGTGAGTCTATAAGAATGCTGCTAGTACTACTATATCCTTGTGAGTCTATAAGAATGCTACTAGTATTACTATATCCTTGTGAGTCTATAAGAATGCTACTAGTATTACTATATCCTTGTGAGTCTATAAGAATGCTACTAGTATTACTATATCCTTGTGAGTCTATAAGAATGCTACTAGTATTACTATATCCTTGTGAGTCTATAAGAATGCTACTATTACTACTATATCCTTGTGAGTCTATAAGAATGCTACTAGTATTACTATATCCTTGTGAGTCTATAAGAATGCTACTAGTACTATTATATCCTTGTGAGTCTATAAGAAAGCTACTAGTACTACTATATCCTTGTGAGTCTATAAGAATGCTACTAGTACTACTATATCCTTGTGAGTCTATAAGAATGCTACTAGTAATACTATATCCTTGTGAGTCTATAAGAATGCTACAAGTACTATTATATCCTTGTGAGTCTATAAGAATGCTACTAGTACTACTATATCCTTGTGAGTCTATAAGAATGCTGCTAATACTACTATATCCTTGTGAGTCTATAAGAATGCTGCTAGTACTACTATATCCTTGTGAGTCTATAAGAATGCTACTAGTATTACTATATCCTTGTGAGTCTATAAGAATGCTACTAGTATTACTATATCCTTGTGAGTCTATAAGAATGCTACTATTACTACTATATCCTTGTGAGTCTATAAGAATGCTACTAGTATTACTATATCCTTGTGAGTCTATAAGAATGCTACTAGTACTATTATATCCTTGTGAGTCTATAAGAATGCTACTAGTACTACTATATCCTTGTGAGTCTATAAGAATGCTACTAGTACTACTATATCCTTGTGAGTCTATAAGAATGCTACTAGTACTACTATATCCTTGTGAGTCTATAAGAATGCTACTAGTACTATTATATCCTTGTGAGTCTAATAAGAATGCTACTAGTACTACTATATCCTTGTGAGTCTATAAGAATGCTACTAGTATTACTATATCCTTGTGAGTCTATAAGAATGCTACTAGTATTACTATATCCTTGTGAGTCTATAAGAATGCTACTAGTACTACTATATCCTTGTGAGTCTATAAGAATGCTACTAGTATTACTATATCCTTGTGAGTCTATAAGAATGCTATCTAGTACTACTTATATCCTTGTGAGTCTATAAGAATGCTACTAGTACTACTATATCCTTGTGAGTCTATAATGCTACAGTTTGTCTTGAGTCTAGAATGCTACTACTACTATATCCTTGTGAGTCTATAAGAATGCTACTAGTATTACTATATCCTTGTGAGTCTATAAGAATGCTACTAGTACTATTATATCCTTGTGAGTCTATAAGAATGCTACTAGTACTACTATATCCTTGTGAGTCTATAAGAATGCTGCTAATACTACTATATCCTTGTGAGTCTATAAGAATGCTGCTAGTACTACTATATCCTTGTGAGTCTATAAGAATGCTACTAGTATTACTATATCCTTGTGAGTCTATAAGAATGCTACTAGTATTACTATATCCTTGTGAGTCTATAAGAATGCTACTATTACTACTATATCCTTGTGAGTCTATAAGAATGCTACTAGTATTACTATATCCTTGTGAGTCTATAAGAATGCTACTAGTACTATTATATCCTTGTGAGTCTATAAGAATGCTACTAGTACTACTATATCCTTGTGAGTCTATAAGAATGCTACTAGTACTACTATATCCTTGTGAGTCTATAAGAATGCTACTAGTACTACTATATCCTTGTGAGTCTATAAGAATGCTACAAGTACTATTATATCCTTGTGAGTCTATAAGAATGCTACTAGTACTACTATATCCTTGTGAGTCTATAAGAATGCTACTAGTATTACTATATCCTTGTGAGTCTATAAGAATGCTACTAGTACTATTATATCCTTGTGAGTCTATAAGAATGCTACTAGTACTACTATATCCTTGTGAGTCTATAAGAATGCTACTAGTATTACTATATCCTTGTGAGTCTATAAGAATGCTACTAGTACTATTATATCCTTGTGAGTCTATAAGAATGCTACTAGTACTATTATATCCTTGTGAGTCTATAAGAATGCTACTAGTATTACTATGTCCTTGTGAGTCTATAAGAATGCTACTAGTACTACTATATCCTTGTGAGTCTATAAGAATGCTACTAGTATTACTATATCCTTGTGAGTCTATAAGAATGCTGCTAGTACTACTATATCCTTGTGAGTCTATAAGAATGCTACTAGTACTACTATATCCTTGTGAGTCTATAAGAATGCTGCTAATACTACTATATCCTTGTGAGTCTATAAGAATGCTGCTAGTACTACTATATCCTTGTGAGTCTATAAGAATGCTACTAGTATTACTATATCCTTGTGAGTCTATAAGAATGCAACTAGTACTACTATATCCTTGTGAGTCTATAAGAATGCTACTAGTATTACTATATCCTTGTGAGTCTATAAGAATGCTACTAGTACTACTATATCCTTGTGAGTCTATAAGAATGCTACTAGTATTACTATATCCTTGTGAGTCTATAAGAATGCTACTAGTATTACTATATCCTTGTGAGTCTATAAGAATGCTACTAGTATTACTATATCCTTGTGAGTCTATAAGAATGCTACTATTACTACTATATCCTTGTGAGTCTATAAGAATGCTACTAGTATTACTATATCCTTGTGAGTCTATAAGAATGCTACTAGTACTACTATATCCTTGTGAGTCTATAAGAATGCTACTAGCACTACTATATCCTTGTGAGTCTATAAGAATGCTACTAGTACTATTATATCCTTGTGAGTCTATAAGAATGCTACTAGTATTACTATATCCTTGTGAGTCTATAAGAATGCTACTAGTATTACTATATCCTTGTGAGTCTATAAGAATGCTACTAGTACTATTATATCCTTGTGAGTCTATAAGAAAGCTACTAGTACTACTATATCCTTGTGAGTCTATAAGAATGCTACTAGTACTACTATATCCTTGTGAGTCTATAAGAATGCTACTAGTAATACTATATCCTTGTGAGTCTATAAGAATGCTACAAGTACTATTATATCCTTGTGAGTCTATAAGAATGCTACTAGTACTACTATATCCTTGTGAGTCTATAAGAATGCTGCTAATACTACTATATCCTTGTGAGTCTATAAGAATGCTGCTAGTACTACTATATCCTTGTGAGTCTATAAGAATGCTACTAGTATTACTATATCCTTGTGAGTCTATAAGAATGCTACTAGTATTACTATATCCTTGTGAGTCTATAAGAATGCTACTATTACTACTATATCCTTGTGAGTCTATAAGAATGCTACTAGTATTACTATATCCTTGTGAGTCTATAAGAATGCTACTAGTACTATTATATCCTTGTGAGTCTATAAGAATGCTACTAGTACTACTATATCCTTGTGAGTCTATAAGAAAGCTACTAGTACTACTATATCCTTGTGAGTCTATAAGAATGCTACTAGTACTACTATATCCTTGTGAGTCTATAAGAATGCTACAAGTACTATTATATCCTTGTGAGTCTATAAGAATGCTACTAGTACTACTATATCCTTGTGAGTCTATAAGAATGCTACTAGTACTACTATATCCTTGTGAGTCTATAAGAATGCTACTAGTACTACTATATCCTTGTGAGTCTATAAGAATGCTACAAGTACTATTATATCCTTGTGAGTCTATAAGAATGCTACTAGTACTACTATATCCTTGTGAGTCTATAAGAATGCTACTAGTATTACTATATCCTTGTGAGTCTATAAGAATGCTACTAGTACTATTATATCCTTGTGAGTCTATAAGAATGCTACTAGTACTATTATATCCTTGTGAGTCTATAAGAATGCTACTAGTATTACTATGTCCTTGTGAGTCTATAAGAATGCTACTAGTACTACTATATCCTTGTGAGTCTATAAGAATGCTACTAGTATTACTATATCCTTGTGAGTCTATAAGAATGCTGCTAGTACTACTATATCCTTGTGAGTCTATAAGAATGCTACTAGTACTACTATATCCTTGTGAGTCTATAAGAATGCTGCTAATACTACTATATCCTTGTGAGTCTATAAGAATGCTGCTAGTACTACTATATCCTTGTGAGTCTATAAGAATGCTACTAGTATTACTATATCCTTGTGAGTCTATAAGAATGCAACTAGTACTACTATATCCTTGTGAGTCTATAAGAATGCTACTAGTATTACTATATCCTTGTGAGTCTATAAGAATGCTACTAGTACTACTATATCCTTGTGAGTCTATAAGAATGCTACTAGTATTACTATATCCTTGTGAGTCTATAAGAATGCTACTAGTATTACTATATCCTTGTGAGTCTATAAGAATGCTACTAGTATTACTATATCCTTGTGAGTCTATAAGAATGCTACTATTACTACTATATCCTTGTGAGTCTATAAGAATGCTACTAGTATTACTATATCCTTGTGAGTCTATAAGAATGCTACTAGTACTACTATATCCTTGTGAGTCTATAAGAATGCTACTAGCACTACTATATCCTTGTGAGTCTATAAGAATGCTACTAGTACTATTATATCCTTGTGAGTCTATAAGAATGCTACTAGTACTATTATATCCTTGTGAGTCTATAAGAATGCTACTAGTATTACTATATCCTTGTGAGTCTATAAGAATGCTACTAGTACTATTATATCCTTGTGAGTCTATAAGAATGCTACTAGTACTATTATATCCTTGTGAGTCTATAA
The DNA here is from genome assembly GCF_027579735.1 of Bombina bombina. Lineage (NCBI taxonomy): Eukaryota > Metazoa > Chordata > Amphibia > Anura > Bombinatoridae > Bombina > Bombina bombina. The sequence continues at coordinate 167,135 of NW_026513119.1, forward strand.
GAATGCTACTAGTACTATTATATCCTTGTGAGTCTATAAGAATGCTACTAGTATTACTATATCCTTGTGAGTCTATAAGAATGCTACTAGTACTATTATATCCTTGTGAGTCTATAAGAATGCTACTAGTACTATTATATCCTTGTGAGTCTATAAGAATGCTACTAGTACTATTATATCCTTGTGAGTCTATAAGAATGCTACTAGTATTACTATATCCTTGTGAGTCTATAAGAATGCTACTAGTACTACTATATCCTTGTGAGTCTATAAGAATGCTACTAGCACTACTATATCCTTGTGAGTCTATAAGAATGCTACTAGTACTATTATATCCTTGTGAGTCTATAAGAATGCTACTAGTACTATTATATCCTTGTGAGTCTATAAGAATGCTACTAGTATTACTATATCCTTGTGAGTCTATAAGAATGCTACTAGTACTATTATATCCTTGTGAGTCTATAAGAATGCTACTAGTATTACTATATCCTTGTGAGTCTATAAGAATGCTACTAGTACTATTATATCCTTGTGAGTCTATAAGAATGCTACTAGTACTATTATATCCTTGTGAGTCTATAAGAATGCTACTAGCACTACTATATCCTTGTGAGTCTATAAGAATGCTACTAGTACTATTATATCCTTGTGAGTCTATAAGAATGCTACTAGTACTACTATATCCTTGTGAGTCTATAAGAATGCTACTAGTACTACTATATCCTTGTGAGTCTATAAGAATGCTACTAGTATTACTATATCCTTGTGAGTCTATAAGAATGCTACAAGTACTATTATATCCTTGTGAGTCTATAAGAATGCTACTAGTATTACTATATCCTTGTGAGTCTATAAGAATGCTATTAGTACTATTATATCCTTGTGAGTCTATAAGAATGCTACTAGTACTACTATATCCTTGTGAGTCTATAAGAATGCTACTAGTACTACTATATCCTTGTGAGTCTATAAGAATGCTACTAGTATTACTATATCCTTGTGAGTCTATAAGAATGCTACTATTACTACTATATCCTTGTGAGTCTATAAGAATGCTACTAGTATTACTATATCCTTGTGAGTCTATAAGAATGCTACTAGTATTACTATATCCTTGTGAGTCTATAAGAATGCTACTAGTATTACTATATCCTTGTGAGTCTATAAGAATGCTACTAGTACTATTATATCCTTGTGAGTCTATAAGAATGCTACTAGTACTATTATATCCTTGTGAGTCTATAAGAATGCTACTAGTATTACTATATCCTTGTGAGTCTATAAGAATGCTACTAGTACTATTATATCCTTGTGAGTCTATAATAATGCTACTAGTACTACTATATCCTTGTGAGTCTATAAGAATGCTACTAGTACTACTATATCCTTGTGAGTCTATAAGAATGCTACTAGTATTACTATATCCTTGTGAGTCTATAAGAATGCTACTAGTACTATTATATCCTTGTGAGTCTATAAGAATGCTACTAGTACTACTATATCCTTGTGAGTCTATAAGAATGCTGCTAGTACTATTATATCCTTGTGAGTCTATAAGAACGCTACTAGTACTACTATATCCTTGTGAGTCTATAAGAATGCTGCTAGTACTACTATTTCCCTGGTAAAAGTCTATAAGAATGCTGCTAGTACTACTATATCCTTGTGAGTCTATAAGAATGATGCTAGTACTATTATATCCTTGTGAGTCTATAAGAACGCTACTAGTACTACTATATCCTTGTGAGTCTATAAGAATGCTGCTAGTACTACTATATCCCTGGTAAGAGTCTATAAGAATACTGCTAGTACTACTATATCCTTGTGAGTCTATAAGAATGATGCTAGTACTATTATATCCCTGGTAAAAGTCTATAAGAACGCTACTAGTACTACTATATCCTTGTGAGTCTATAAGAATGCTGCTAGTACTACTATATCCCTGGTAAAAGTCTATAAGAACGCTACTAGTACTACTATATCCTTGTGAGTCTATAAGAATGCTACTAGTACTACTATATCCTTGTGAGTCTATAAGAATGCTACTAGTACTATTATATCCTTGTGAGTCTATAAGAATGCTGCTAGTGCTACTATTTTCCTGGTGAGAGTCTATAAGAATTCCGCTAGTGCTACTATTTCCCTGGTGAGAATCTATAAGAATGCTGCTAGTACTACTATTTCCCTGGTGAGAGTTAATAAGAATGCTGCTAGTACTACTATTTCCCTGGTGAGAGTCTATAAGAATGCTGCTAGTACTACTATTTCCCTGCTGAGAGTCTATAAGAATGCTGCTAGTACTACTATTTCCCTGATGAGAGTCTAAAAGAGTGCTGCTAGTACTACTATTTCCCTGGTGAGAATCTATAAGAATGCTGCTGGTACTACTATTTCCCTGGTGAGAATCTATAAGAATGCTGCTAGTACTACTATTTCCCTGGTGAGAGTCTATAAGAATGCTGCTAGTACTACTATTTCCCTGGTGAGAGTCTATATGAATGCCGCTAGTGCTACTATTTCCCTGGTGAGAGTCTATAAGAATGCTACTAATACTACTATTTCCCTGGTGAGAGGCTATAAGAATGCTGCTGGTACTACTATTTCCCTGGTGAGAATCTATAAGAATGCTGCTGGTACTACTATTTCCCTGGTGAGAATCTATAAGAATGCTGCTGGTACTATTATTTCCCTGGTGTGAGTCTATAAGAATGCTGCTAGTACTACTATTTCCCTGGTGAGAGTCTATAAGAATGCTGCTAGTACTACTATTTCCCTGGTATGAGTCTATAAGAATGCTGCTAGTACTACTATTTCCCTGGTGAGAGTCTATATGAATGCTGCTAGTACTACTATTTCCTTGATGAGAGTCTATAAGAATGCTGCTAGTACTACTATTTCCCTGGTGAGAGTCTATAAGAATGCTGCTAGTATTACTATTTCCCTGGTGAGAATCTATAAGAATGCTGCTAGTACTACTATTTCCCTGGTGAGCGTCTATAAGAATGCTGCTAGTACTACTATTTCCCTGGTGAGAGTCTATAAGAATGCTGCTAGTACTACTATTTCCCTGGTGGGTGTCTATAAGAATGCTGCTAGTATTACTATTTCCCTGGTGAGAGTCTATAAGAATGCTGCTAATACTACTATTTCCCTGGTATGAGTCTATAAGAATGCTGCTAGTACTACTATTTCCCTGGTGTGAGTCTATAAGAATGCTGCTAGTACTACTATTTCCCTGGTGAGAGTCTATAAGAGTGCCGCTAGTACTACTATTTCCCTGGTGAGAGTCTATAAGAATGCTGCTAGTACTACTATTTCCCTGGTGAGAGTCTATAAGAGTGCCGCTAGTACTACTATTTCCCTGGTGAGCGTCTATAAGAATGCTGCTAGTACTACTATTTCCCTGGTGAGCGTCTATAAGAATGCTGCTAGTACTACTATTTCCCTGGTGAGAGTCTATAAGAGTGCCGCTAGTACTACTATTTCCCTGGTGAGCGTCTATAAGAATGCTGCTAGTACTACTATTTCCCTGGTGGGTGTCTATAAGAATGCTGCTAGTACTACTATTTCCCTGGTGAGAGTCTATAAGAATGCTGCTAGTACTATTTCCCTGGTGAGTGTCTATGAGAATGCTGCTGGTACTACTATTTCCCTGGTGAGCGTCTATAAGAATGCTGCTAGTACTACTATTTCCCTGGTGAGCGTCTATAAGAATGCTGCTAGTACTACTATTTCCCTGGTGAGCGTCTATAAGAATGCTGCTAGTACTACTATTTCCCTGGTGAGCGTCTATAAGAATGCTGCTAGTACTACTATTTCCCTGGTGAGAGTCTATAAGAATGCTGCTAGTACTATTTCCCTGGTGAGTGTCTATAAGAATGCTGCTAGTACTACTATTTCCCTGGTGAGAGTCTATAAGAATGCTGCTAATACTACTATTTCCCTGGTATGAGTCTATAAGAATGCTGCTAGTACTACTATTTCCCTGGTGAGCGTCTATAAGAATGCTGCTAGTACTACTATTTCCCTGGTGAGAGTCTATAAGAATGCTGCTAGTATTACTATTTCCCTGGTGAGAGTCTATATGAATGCTGCTAGTACTACTATTTCCCTGGTGAGCGTCTATAAGAATGCTGCTAGTACTACTATTTCCCTGGTGAGAGTCTATAAGAATGCTGCTAGTACTACTATTTCCCTGGTGAGCGTCTATAAGAATGCTGCTAGTACTACTATTTCCCTGGTGAGCGTCTATAAGAATGCTGCTAGTACTACTATTTCCCTGGTGAGAGTCTATAAGAATGCTGCTAGTACTATTTCCCTGGTGAGTGTCTATGAGAATGCTGCTGGTACTTGTGTCATAACAGGCAGGGAGCAAGTACAGAACACTACTGTATCATCTGCTATAGGTCATGCACATACAGCCTCTGACCTGTAACACAGAAGGGACAGTAGCCGATAACCTTTGCTTGTTTTTCAGTTAATCACCGAATCATAATGATCTTTGATCTGCTGACTCTTTAGATCATCACCGTTCTGTTGAGACAACGGACAAGTTGAAAGTTAAAGGGACAGTCTACACCAGAATTTTTATGGTTTAAAAAGATAGATAATCCCTTTATTACCTATTTCCCAGTTTTGCATAACCAACACAGTTATATTAATACACTTTTTACCTCTGCGATTACCAAGTATCTAAGCCTCTGCAAACTACTCCCTTATTTTAGTTCTTTTGACAGACTTGCATTTTAGCCAATTACCCCTGGTTCCTAGGTGACTCCACGTGCGTGAGCACAATGTTATCAATGTGACACACAAACTATTGCCCTCTAGTGGTGAAAAACTGTCACAATGGATTCAGATAAGAGGCGGCCTTTAAAGTCTAAGAAATTAGCATATGATAACACACTCAGGTGTAAATAGGGGCACTATCACAAAAGTGAGTATATATGTATATCAAAATAAATGGTATTTGAACCTAGTGTCAGGAGACACCAACTACCACTCTATACGAATAGATATACAAGATATGCTTATAAAAACATATATATGAACTACATCAAACAGATAGTCCAATCAAATTTGTATGCAGATTACACAGATAGGCAGCTCTTCTCGAAGTATAAGGTCATCCACTTCCAAGTTAATCTAGAAAAAAAGTAGAGAAGGCGCCACATAACGTGATTCCGCAGAGTATATCTTATATGGTGTAATAAAAATAATACACTCACATTTGGTGAAGCACTAAGATGTAGTGCTGGCTGTGCAGATCCTGAGAGTTGTCCGGTAAAACTCTCACCAAATTTGAGTATTATTTTTATTACACCATATTAGATATACTTTTCGGAATCACGCTATGTGGCGCCTTCTGTACTTTTTTCTAGCTTAAGAAATTAGCATATGAGCCTACCTAGGTTTAGTGGTAGTTTAAACGCAGCTTCAGACCCTCAGTGAGGGAGAGGGTGAACACAGGACACCACCGGAAGTTACAGGTTCACATAATGAGTCACACAGCCCCCAGAGGTGCACGCTAAGCGCGGCTGAGCAAGCCGGTCGTGAAAACAGCAAAAAATTAAAAAGCTGCACAGAAAAGGCACTTAAAAATAAAGATAACAAGAAACACCTAGATTACGAGTTTTGCGTTAGAGGCTGTGCGGTGCTAACGAGCAGTTTATGCTCACCGCTCACTTACAGACAGCTCTGGTATTACGGGTTTTTACAAACCAGACAAGAAGTGAGCGTTGAGCAAAATCTTGCTCATTACCGCACTCCAATACCAGCGCTGCTTAAGTCAGCGGTGAGCTGGTGTAACGTGCTCATGCACGATTTTCCCATAGGAATCAACGGAAGAACCATCTGAAAAAAAGTCTAACACCTGCAAAAAAGCAGCGTAAAGCTCCTTAACGCAGCCCCATTGATTCTTATGGGGAAATACATTTTATGTCTACACCTAACACCCTAACATGAACCCCGAGTCTAAACACCCCCAATCTTACACTTATTAACCCCTAATCTGTCGCCCCCAACATCGCCGACACCTACATTATATTATTACCCCCTAATCTGCCGCTCCGGACACCGCCGCCACCTACATTATACTTATGAACCCCCTAATCTGCTGCCCCCAACATCGCCGACACCTACATTATATTTATTAACCCCTACTCTGCCACCCCAATGTCGCTGCCACCTACCTACACTTATTAACCCCTAATCTGCCGCCCCGCCACTATAATAAACATATTAACCCCTAAACCGCCGCACTCCCGCATCGCAAACATTAGTTAAATATTATTAACCCCTAATCTGCCGGCCCTAACATCGGCGCCACCTACATTTATTAACCCCTTATCTGCCGCCCCCAACGTCGTCGCCACTATACTAAATGTATTAACCCCTAAACTTAAGTCTAACCCTAACACCCCCTAACTTAAATATAATTTAAATAAGTCTAAATAAAATTCCTATCATTAACTAAATTATTCCTATTTAAAATTAAATACATACCTGTAAAATAAACCCTAAGCTAGCTACAATATAACTAATAGTTACATTGTAGCTATCTTAGGGTTTATTTTTATTTTACAGGCAAGTTTTTATTTATTTTAACTAGGTAGAATAGTTATTAAATAGTTATTAACTATCCCACTAACAAAATAAAAAAGCCCCCAAAATAAAAAAGCCCTACCCTACACTAAATTACAAATAGCCCTTAAAAAGGCCTTTGGCAGGGCATTGCCCCAAAGTAATCAGCTCTTTTACCTGTAAAAAAAAAAAAAATTACAAATCCCCCCCCCAACATTAAAAAAACACCACCCACACAAACAACCCTACTCTAAAACCCACCCAATACTACCTTAAAAAAACCTAATACTAACCCCTTGAAGATCACCTTACCGGGAGAAGTCTTCATCCAACCGAGCTGAAGTCCTCAACCAAGCCGGGAGAAGTCTTCTGCCCATCTGGAGGACCACTTCGCCCGGCTTGGATGAAGACTTCTTCCGGCTTCGTTGAGGACTTCAGCTCGGTTGGATGAAGACTTCTGCCCATCTGGAGGACCACTTCGCCTGGCTTGGATGAAGTCTTCATCCAGACAGCATCTTCTATCTTCATCCATCCGGCGCGGCTCCATCTTCAAGACATCCGACGCGGAGCATCCTCTGACGACGGCTAACACTGAATGAAGGTTCCTTTAAATGACGTCATCCAAGATGGCATCCCTTCAATTTCCGATTGGCTGATAGAATCAGTCAATCGGAATTAAGGTAGAAAAAATCCTATTGGCTGATGCAATCAGCCAATCGGAATTGAAGAGACGCCGTCTTGGATGACGTCATTTAAAGGAACCTTCTTTCAGTGTTAGCCGTCGTCAGAAGAGGATGCTCTGCGTCGGATGTCTTGAAGATGGAGCCGCTCCGCGCCGGATGGATGAAGATAGAAGATGCCGTCTGAAGGACCTCTTTGCCCGGTTGGATGAAGACTTCTCCCGGTAAGGTGATCTTGAAGGGGTTAGTGTTAGGTTTTTTTAAGGGGGTATTGGGTGGGTTTTAGAGTAGGGTTGGTTGTGTGGGTGGTGGGTTTTAATGTTGGGGGGGGGATTTGTAATTTGTTTTACAGGTAAAAGAACTGATTACTTTGTGGCAATGCCCCGCAAAAGGCCCTTTTAAGGGCTATTTGTAATTTAGTGTAGGGTAGGGCTTTTTTTTATTTTTGGGGGGGGGGGCTTTTTTATTTTGTTAGTGGGATTAGATTAGGTGTAATTAGTTTAAAAATCTTGTAATGTGTTTATTATTTTCTGTAATTTAGTGGGGGGGGGGGTTGTACTTTAGATAATTTTATTTAATTGTATTTAATTTAGGGAATTCATTTAATTATAGTGTAGTGTTAGGTGTTAGTGTAACTTAGGTTAGGTTTTATTTTACAGGTACTTTTGTATTTATTTTAGCTAGGTAGTTATTAAATAGTTAATAACTATTTAAAGGGACAGTCTACACCAGAATTGTTATTGTTTTAAAAGATAGATAATCCCTTTTTTACCCATTCCCCAGTTTTGCATAACTAACACAGTTATAATAATATACTTTTTACCTCTGTGATTATCTTGTATCTGAGCCTCTGCAAACTGCCCCTTTTTTCAGTTCTTTTGACAGACTTGCAGTTTAGCCAATCAGTGATAGCTCCCAGGTAACTTCACGTGCATGAGCACAGTGTTATCTATATGAAATTCATGAACTAACACCCTCTAGTGGTGAAAAACCTGTTAAAATGCATTCTTAAGAGGCGGCCTTCAAGGTCTAAGAAATTAGCATATGAACCTCCTAGGTTAAGCTTTCAACTAAGAATACCAAGAGAACAAAGCAAAATTGGTGATAAAAGTAAATTGGAAAATTGTTTAAAATTACATGCTCTATCTGAATCATGAAAGTTTATTTTGGACTAGACTGTCCCTTTAATAACTATTCAACCTAGTTAACATAAATACAAAGTTGCCTGTAAAATAAATATAAATCCTAAAATAGCTACAATGTAACTATTAGTTATATTGTAGCTATCTCAGGGTTTATTTTACAGGTAAGTATTTAGTTTTAAATAGGAATAATTTAATTAATGATAGTAATATTTATTTTGATTTCTTTTAATTATATTTAAGTTAGGGGGTCTTAAGGTTAGACTTAGGTTTAGGGGTTAATAACTTTAATATAGTGGCGGCGATGTTGGGGGCAGCAGATTAGGGGTTAATAAATGTAGGTAGAAGGCAGCGATGTTAGGGCCGGCAGATTAGAGGTTAATATTTAACTAATGTTTGTGATGCGGGAGTGCAGCGGTTTAGGGGTTAATATGTTTATTATAGTGGCTGCAACGTTGGGGCAGCAGATTAGGGGTTAGTAAGTGTAGGTAGGTTGCGGCAACATTGGGGGCAGCAGAGTAGGGGTTAATAAATATAATGTAGGTGTCAGCGATGTTGGGGGCAGCAGATTAGGGGTTACATTTTTTTTTAAGTGTTTGCGATGCGGGAGGGCCTCGGTTTAGGGGTTGATAGGTAGTTTATGGGTGTACTTTTTAGCACTTTAGTTAAGAGTTTTATGCTACGGCGTTATAGCATAAAACTCTTAACTACTGACTTTAAAATGCGGTACCAGTCTTGACAGGAGAGGGTCTACCGCTCACATTTTGGCAGACTCGCAATACCGGCGCTATGCAAGTCCCATTGGAAAAAAAAGAGGATACGCAATTTACGTAAGTGGATTTGTGGTATTTACAAATCTGGCCAAAAAAGTGAGCGTTGAGCCTGTACCTTCAAGACTCGTAATACCAGCGGGCGTTAAAAAGCAGCGTTAGGACCGGCTAACGCTGCTTTTTAAGCCTAACGCACAACTCATAATCTAGCCGTTAGCTTTTAAAAAGCATGTTTAAAACATGAGGGCAAGGTGCAAAGGAATCTCCTTACGCGTTTCATGTCTCCACAGAGCACTTAATCATAGGAGCTAGGTTTAGCTTTTAACTAAGAACACCAAGAGAACAAAGCAAAACTGGTTATAAAAGGAAAATGGAAAGTTTTTTTTGTTTTTTTTTAATTACATGCCCTATCTGAATCATGAAAGTTTATTTTGGACTAGAGTCTAGACTGTCCCTTTAAGTTACAGGTGGTGTTAGGCTTGAAAGATTCAGGTCTTTTAATCTGAGCTCCTGTAACCTGCACAAATGTATTAAAGGGACAGTAAACACCTTGTTTCTGTTGTCTCACTGTAGAACATGTGCTACAATTGTTTTTTATATATCCAAACTTCAGCTACCACTTTCTTTATCTGGCCTGAGCCTGCAGACAAGGCTAGCCACTGCCATTAGGTCAGCATAAAGTGACTGGTTTTCCATTTGTTAGCAGTTAAAGCCAATTAGGGACATATATGGAGCAGGGTTAGTCTGGGGAAGTCAGCAGGTGCATTCCAGCTCTGAAAAGGACAAAACAAACAAATGTATATTACAAACTTGTTTTATTACACTACTGTCCTTTTACGTTGTGACTTATTTAGACAGACCAGGATTTCATGCTTTTCTTGTATGGGCAACGGACTCTGCATCGCAGAAGTGGTTTTATTAAAGGGACCTTAAAAACACTATATAAATACTAGACAGAATGATGCATTCAAAGAAAAGATTAGTCTGAGAATAATAAAGAGTGTGCAGCCAATGTCTGTGTTCTGCACTTCCATTTCTAACAAGAACTGAAAAGCTCACAATTTCAGAATAGAATTACAGGAAAAGGGAACAAAATAAATAATGAAAGTATATTGCAGAGTTTATTTTATATTACCATCTCAAACTGTTCAATGTCCCTTTAAATAATAAATATTAGAGGGGCGGAGCCTGGAACGGAACAAAGATGGAGCTGTAAGCTAGGAGCTCCGTGATATACTGCAGAATTTTGAACACTTAAGGGGCAAGAGAGGTCTCAAAACTGATCGAGAGGGACATTAAAAGTGAGGTGATCATTCATATTGAGAGCTGAACCGGACTCCTCGGTAATACACTGATCAGATATGCAGCGGAGGCTGTGAGGAGCTGGTCACCATCTTGGCCACGAGGGACAGCCGTAAACATGCAGCAGAAGCTGTTAGACTCACTGGATAAAGCTGATGAGAGGTCGGCGAACACACCAAACCAGACATAAGGATACGGTCTGGCATACAAGTAAGCCGCAATAAGCCTCCTAGGTCATGGCTTTTAGCAATAAACTGCAAAGGGGTTGAGGAAAAAGTTTACAAGGTGCAAAAGTTTGATGTAAACATTGTATAAGGCTTTATATTGCCAAGAAGCTATCCCCCAATAGTGCTTAATGAGAACCTATATGTGATAAATGCAAGCAAATATCCCACTTAACAGACAGACAAGAATCCTTTTGCAAATGCTGAAACAGCGCCATGGTAAGCGGGAAACCAGGCCTTATCCTCAAACCCCATGATATAAAACCCACAATGCAGTTATAAGCAGCTGTGGTAAACATCACCTGCAATAATATATATAAATGGATGAGGGGATTTCTAAAGTTATCTGAATACACCTACAATGCTGTGAAAAACTACATTACAATAGAGCGGTGAACTGTATCTGATAACACAGACTGTAATCCTAATTGGGGTTCCTGTATGTTTTTACTGTCCTGAAAGCTAGACTTCATATTGCAAAGAAATCTGTTTAAAGGGCCTCTGGAAGGCAGGGTGTGTTTTTCAGGAGGAATACTTTGCACACTTATTTCACCATATCTCTGCAACTTAACAATATTCAGTGACAGACCAGACAAAAATAACAAGTACACTCCTGGTTATTACTAGCGTCAAAAACTGACATACATAAGTTTGAAGGCAGACAATTTAAAATCCTGATTAAGACACTCCACTCTGCTGTTTAACATTTTATTTTCAGAATGTCGGCCAGGAAGCAGAATAAACCCTCTCTGGGACCCAAGACACCAGCAGCTACCTTGTTTTTTAAGCCTGTCAAAGGAGATAAAATCCCAGAAAACGCCAACAACATGGCAGAAGAAGATAGAGGGGGGTAGTTATCAAGCCGTCAACCTCAAATACGCTGGAATTCCGCAGCGTATTTGTGGCGAGGCTGATTCGCCTTAGTTATCAAAGGCTAGAGACCGGCGAAAGTAGAATTTAGTGACGAAAGCTTCAATCCGCCGGACTCAGTCCGACACAGATCGATTCTTCCGTCACTCCAGATGTTCCGCACACAAGTGCGGCACAATCTGACTACTTTTGCTAGTTATCAAAAAACTAGCAGGTACGCTCGGCACTTTTCCGGCCCAGCGTACCTGGTTTTCAAACCGCCACCCTGGAGGCGGCGGATCCCATAGGAATCAATGGGAGTCTGACCATAGCGAAAGTACAAGTTCGCTGCTGCCAGACATCCCATTGATTTCTATGGGAGCTGTCTACACCTAACACCCTAACATGTACCCCGAGTCTAAACACCCCTAATCTGCCCCCCCTACACTGCCGCAACTAAATAAATGTATTACCCCCTAAACCGCCGCTCCCGGAGCCCACCGCAAGCTACTCTATACATATTGCTCCCTGACCCCGCCGCAACTATAATAAATGTATTAACCCCTAAACTGCCGCTCCCAGACCCCGCCGCCACCTACATGATATCTATTAACCCCTATCCTGCCCCCCCTATACAATAAAGTTATTAACCCCTATCCTCCCCCCACTACACCGCCGCCACTGTAATAAATTTATTAACCCCTAAACCTAAGTCTTCAGGATCCATCTTTATTCCGCTGACGCGGAACATCCTTCTTTCCCGACGGACTACCGATGAATGAAGGCTCCTTTAAGGGACGTCATCCAAGATGGCGTCCCTTCAATTCCGATTGGCTGATAGGATTCTATCAGCCAATCGGAATTAAGGTAGGAAAAATCTGATTGGCTGATTGAATCAGCCAATCAGATTGAAGTTCAATCCGATTGGCTGATCCAATCAGATTGAGCTCGCATTCTATTGGCTGATCGGAACAGCCAATAGAATGCAAGCTCAATCTGATTGGATCAGCCAATCGTATTGAACTTCAATCTGATTGGCTGATTCAATCAGCCAATCAGATGTTTCCTACCTTAATTCCGATTGGCTGATAGAATCCTATCAGCCAATCGGAATTGAAGGGACGCCATCTTGGATGACGTCCCTTAAAGGAGCCTTCATTCGTCGGTAGTCCGTCGGGAAAGAAGGATGTTCCGCGTCGGCGGAATAAAGATGGATCCTGAAGAAAGAAGATTGAAGACCCCGCTTGGAAGATGACATCGCCCGGATAGAAGACTTCTTCAGCGCCGCTTGGAAGATGACATCGCCCGGATGGAAGACTTCTTCAGGGCCCCTTGGAGGATCACTTCTGCCGCTCCGGATCTCCTCTTCAGTTCCATCGGTGGCTCGGCTGAGTGAAGACGACTCAAGGTAGGATGATCTTCAGGGGATTAGTGTTAGGTTATTTTAAGGGGGGTTTTAATGTTGGGGGGGTTGTATTTTTCTTTTACAGGCAAAAGAGCAGTTTTCTTTGGGGCATGCCCCACAAAAGGCCCTTTTAAGGGCTGGTAAGGTAAAAGAGCTTTGAACTTTTTTTAATGTAGAATAGGGTAGGGAATTTTGTTATTTTGGGGGGCTTTTTTATTTTATTAGGGGGCTTAGATTAGGTGTAATTAGCTTAAAATTGTTGTAATATTTTTTAAATGTTTGTAACTTATTTTTTTTATTTTTTGTAACTTAGCTTTTTTTATTTTTTGTACTTTAGTTAGTTTATTTAATTGTACTTAATTTATTTAATTAATGTAATGATAGTGTAGTGTTAGGTTTAATTGTAACTTAGGTTAAGATTTATTTTACAGGTAATTTTGTATTTCTTTTAGCTAGGTAGTTATTAAATAGTTAATAACTATTTAATAACTATTCTAAATAGCTAAAATAAATACAAAGTTACCTGTAAAATAAATATAAATCCTAAAATAGCTACAATGTAATTATTAATTACATTGTAGCTATCTTAGGGTTTATTTTACAGGTAAGTATTTAGTTTTAAATAGGAATAATTTATTTAATGATAGTGTAGTGTTAGGTGTAATTGTAACTTAGGTTAGTTTTTATTTTACAGGTAAATTTCTCTTTATTTTAGCTAGGTAGCTATTAAATAGTTAATAACTATTTAATAGCTATTGTACCTAGTTAAAATAAATTGAAAGTTACCTATAAAATAAAAATAAATCCTAAAATAGCTACAATATAATTATTATTTATATTGTAGCTATATTAGGGTTTATTTTAAAAGGTAAGTATTTAGTTTTAAATAGGATTAATTTAGTTAATAATAGAAATATTATTTAGATTTATTTAATTAATAAATAAGTTAGGGGGGGTGTTAGGGTTAGTGTTAGACTTAGGTTTAGGGGTTAATAAATTTATTACAGTGGCGGCGGTGTAGTGGGGGGCAGGATAGGGGTTAATAAATGTATTATAGGTGACGACGGTGTAGGGGGGGCAGATTAGGGGTTAATAAATTTAATATAGGTTGCGGCGGGGTCCGGGAGCAGCGGTTTAGGGGTTAAACTATTTATTTAGTTGCGGCGAGGTGCGGGATCAGCAGGATAGGGGTTAATAACTTTATTATAGAGGGCGGCGGTATAGGGGGGGCAGGATAGGGGTTACTAGGTATAATGTAGGTGGCGGCAGTGGGCTCCGGGAGCGGCGGTTTAGGGGTTAATACATTTATAAGAGTTGCGGCGGGGTCTAGGAGCGGCGGTTTAGGAGTTAGTAACTTTATTGAGTTGCGGGGGGCTCCGGGGGCGCCGGTATAGGGGGTAGATCAGTGTAGTTTAGTGTGGGTGCTTAGTTACAGCTTGTCAATAAAGCTGTCAAAAAGCCGAAGAGCAGCGAGATCGGATGAGTGATAACTCTCACAGTCCGCTGCTCATCGCCCCGTACTTGGTGCGCGGCTTTTTGACAGATTTATTGACAACTTAGGTGAATTTTTTCAGGTCCGCGGCGGCGATGGTAGGTGAGCTTAGGCGGGCGTATTGGGCCGGCGAAGGCAGGAAAGTTGACACGTTGATAACTACCCCCCATAGACTCAGATTCACAACTTAATGATGAAGACTCGATACCTACCACAAGAGCTGATCTTAAAGCTTTAGTGTCCAAACAGGACCTCAGCAAGAACTTAGACAAGCTCTGGGAAAAAATTGACGCATTCCAGAATACTGTCACCAACAGTCTAGCAGACATAAAACAAGACATCACGGAATTGGGAACCAGAATTGCTACCCTAGAGGAGTCTGAAACCGCTATCACAGATGAATTAACAGCCGTACAGCACAGCCTCTCTGCACAGCAACAAGAAATGAGATATACAAGATAAACTAGAAGATCTAGAAAACAGAAGCCGCAGATGCAATATTAGGTTGAAGGGGATCTCAGAAATCAGTATCTACAGATGAACTGCCCATCTTTCTCCATCAGCTCTTCCAAGCAATCACTGGTGAGGTTGCTGACGAGAAGTTTCAATTAGAAAGAGCTCACAGAGCACTAAGGGCCAGACCAAAAGAAGATGCTCCACCAAGAGACGTGATTGTTAAATTTTACGGATTCCAAGAAAAAGAAGCAATTCTTGAAGCGGCAAGAAAGAATCCCACCTTTAAGTTTCAAGGGACAATAATCCAATTTTTTCAGGATTTATGCGTCAAAACCTTACAGAGAAGGAGTTATTTAAAACCCACTTACTATACTCTTGAGGAAACATCAAATCAGATACCGCTGGGGATTCCCCTTCAACTTGCATATCTTACATAATGGCAGAATGTTAAGCCTTAAAAAGCCGACAGAAATCCCAGCGATATGCATCAAACTACAACTGGAGACACCGGAAATACCTTAGATGAAAGATTCGGAAGAACCATCGCAACAACCTTCGGGATCAAGCCAACCACAAAGGCAGAGCTGGACCAGGGTGACGAAAAGAAAGGCCAAATCGTGAGTCTCCCTTGCTACAGACTTTTTAAGGATTCGCTGTAATTGATTCACACTTGCAGAGTGTGGAAAGGTGAGATAATACCCTAGGTCCCCACTAGGTTATTTTCAGCCAAGAGGCTGAGACGCATTGGTAAGTAAAAAGACGGTATAACTTCAAGAATCCCAACTAAATAGGCGGAGCCTATTAGGGGAGCCCCTAACTCAGGTATGTAGACAATGACTGGAGACATAAGACTCATCTCACGCAATGCCAGAGGCCTTAACTCGGACCTTAAACGTAGAACAGCCCTGAACCAATACTCTAGATTAAAAGTCAACATCATATTTTTACAGGAAACACACTTCACTAAGGAAGTGGTACCGAAATATTGGTCAAAATGCTATACCCAACATTACCACTCTACAACAGACAAGAAAAAAAGGGGGTATCAATCTTGATACATCAGTCTCTGGGGTTTGAAATGGAACATATAGTCAAAGACCCAGAAGGGAGATTTCTAATAGTGCGGGGAAGATGACATGATAACCAAATAGTTCTGTGTAACATTTACGCACCAAACGAGACACAGACCTCCTTTTTTGCCCACATCGCTTATATATTAACCCAATGGTCACAGGCTAGGATATTGTTAGATGGGGACTTTAATATATCAATGTATGCTCACCAAGATACAAAATACCGAAAGCTAACAGAAACAATTGAGACACAACTCCTTGGTTAAAAAAAATTAGAGAGATCTTCCTTTCCCATAATCTGATAGACTCCTGGGACACTTTGTACGGCAAAACCACTGACTATACTTACTATTCTCATGCACACAAAACTTACTCTAAGTTAGACTATATCTATCTGAGTCAGATTTGGATCCCAGACTTAATGACTTCTACACTACGCGCATGGTTGGACCACTCTGTAGTACAGATTAATATTAAAGAAACATTCCACACTAGCACGACCCGCTCTTGGAGTTATGACCCTTTTGTATTACAAAGTCCAGGTATACACAGATCTATGACTCAGGCATTAAAAGGAGTACTGGGAATTAAACACAGGTACCACTTCTAATCCGATTAACGCTTGGGCAGCACACAAACCATTTATCAGGGGATTGCTCATTAAAGAGAAATCTGCTCTTACTAAAGCCAACAGACACCTAGTAGATTCTCTCCAAACCCAGATAGACAACCTTACTAAATTGCACCAACAAAAACTATCGACAGAAGTCTTCCGAGAGCTACAAACTAAAAGATCAGAATTAGTGACTATTATGAACAAAGAATCCGTAAGAGCAGCTCATAGACTGAGGTCGCAGTACTTCCTATACTCCAACAAACCAGACAAATACTTGTCACACAAGCTAAGAGAGAAAACAAAATCTTTACAATACCATATCTACAAAGAGCAGACGGTATATGCACCTCAAACCCCCAAGAGATAGCGGACAGTTTCGCACAATATTATGCACAGCTATACGACGGGGAAAAAACAGCGCATAACGACCTCACAAAAAAATTATTACACAAATGTTTAGATAATGCTGCACTCAAACCCATAGATAGAAGCATTAGGGACGAGATGAATTCAGAGGTGTCGACCAGGGAGGTACTCATAGCTATTAAGGAATTAAAACCAGGAAAAGCAGCAGGCCCAGACGGGTTTCCAGGAGAGTACTACCAACTTTTTAAAACAACACTAATTCCACATGTAGTGACATTTTGTAATGACATTTTACAGGGTAAAGAAATCCCAAAAGAAATTTTACAAGCTAAAATTGTGGTAATCCCCAAGCCAGGTAGAAATCAAAAATTATGCCAAAGTTACAGACCTATATCTCTAATTAACCAAGACATAAAGATTTTCACTAAAATTCTAGCAAACCGACTTAAAACACACCTTCCTGACCTGATCCATCCGGATCAGGTGGGATTTATCAGAGAGGGAAGCCCCAGATAATACAAGGCGCATGATTTCCCTGGTGGACTATCTTCATAGAACACAAACGCCTTCTCTGGTCCTATCTCTGGATGCGGAGAAGGCGTTCAACAGGGTAGATTGAGACTTCATGTTTGAAGTACTAAATAGGAGAGGGTTTCAAGGCCCATTTGTTCAGGCTATCAAAAGCATATATTCTCATCCCACAGCACATAGAGCGGCAGGCTACCAGTCCCAAATAATCGACATAAGGAACGGCACAGGGCAAGGCTGCCCATTATCGCCACTCCTATTTGCACTATGTATAGAGCCATTAGCGGCGACAATCCGTCAATCCCCAGGGGTCCATGGGGTCAGGGTGGGAGGAAGATATTTGTTTGCGGACGATGTTCTGCTTACCCTGACCAGGCCACTGACGTCTTTGACACAGCTATACCAAATAATACAGGATTACTCCGCTGTCTCAGGGTATAAGGTTAACTTGGATAAAAGCGAGGCTCTACCTATAGCACTCCCAAACCATACCATAAAACTAATTGACATCAACTTCGCATTTAAATGGGTAAAGGAATCACTTAAATATTTAGGAATCAAAATATCAAGTGATATCACAGAACTGTATAAATTAAACTATGTTCCCCTATTTAAGACGATTAGAAAAGAGATAAACACTTTTTCATGGTACGGTAGGCTATCGGCCGTTAAGATGAACACTCTTCCAAGACTACTATATTTATTTAGGGCCCTACCGATTAAAAGTCTGCTGAAGGAACTTAATAAATTGCAATCGGACCTGATTAACTTTATAAGGGGAAACAAAAAGGTCAGGATTCCATCCCACACACTATTGCAACACAAGCAGCTAGGTGGGGTAGGGGTTCCAAACTTATTAAACTACTATCAGGCGGCGAGATTAGCGCAGACCACTTTAATGGGTAAAAGACCAAATGATTTGGTGTGGGTGCGAGTGGAGACTTTGATGACAGGTTATAATATCAACCAAGACTTTCGCGGACCGATCAGGAAGTGGGAAAACAAGGGACTTTACAGGGTGGCCGATTTTTTACACAAAGGTAGAATTGCCACATTCCAACAGATTCAGGAAAAAATATTGCCAGAAAAACTCCATTGGTTTTTGTATTTACAGATAGCATCAACAATAGCAGAATTCACATCGCGGAATCAAAGACAGAATTTAACAACACTAGAGAGATTCTATAGTTCCAGTCTTAGACATAAAAAAACTTATCTCTCACATATACATATATATAATATATATATATATATATATATATATATATATATATATATATATATATATATAATATAATATAATATAATACAATACAATACAGTCAGCCAAGAACTCTTCTAAAACTCCTCTAATGGAGAAATGGGAACGGGACACGGGCACGATAAAGTCAAGGGAGGCAATTTTTCAGACAGCAGGAAAGGGCCTGCTGAGTGCAGACTTCAGGGAAAACTGTATCAAGACCACCTTTCGGTGGTACCTCACTCCAGCAATCACATCTCACTACACTCAAAAGGGCAATAAAAATTGTTACAGAGGCTGTGCAGCAATAGGAACCTATAAACACATGTGGTGGGACTGCCCACGAGTGAAACAGGTGTGGGTTAAACTATCTAGGCTGTTAAGTGAGGTACTGTCTGAGAATATAAACCTGACAATGTCCCAAGTACTGTTAAACGAACAAGTCAAACCATTTAACAAAGCTATAAACACACTCATACGTATTTTATGTACTGCAACTAGAATATGTGTAGCCAGATATTGGAAAACAGGGACACCTACTTGGGGAGAGGTAATGGAAAAAATTAAAACCATATATAAAATGTCTGAGTCGGCATCTTTCATACAAGCCAACCATGATCAATTTCTGAAGGTGTGGGACTATTGGATCCTGAAGGGATACTGACATAATACGCATATAAAAACATGAGGCCCAGACAAAATACACGGACAGTTGACAACAACTACAAAGACACAGGAGACATTGACTGTTCCGTGAACAGCTTGGGGGGGGGGGGCTCCCTCCTTGGATCCGTGACGAGCAAACAAATGAGACAGGCAAGTTACTGTTCAAGTTTTATTTTATTGTTTATTTTTTATGGTTACAAGGAAAAAATGTTTGAGAGATACAGAAAGGGGAAGATGAATATTGGACTATAGAAATTTTCTGTTTATGTGCTGTTCATTCTTCTCTCTTGTTAAAAACATACCTGAGCATGCAGAAACACCAAAAAACAGACCGCTGTTAGCTGGTCTATAAAACACTCTTGATTGTATCTGAGAGATCTCCCTTATATGTATATTATGTGATGTAACCTTTGTATAGTCTGCAATAAAAATTATTTCAACTAAATAATAATTATAGTGTCTGCTGCAGCCTTTAAGCACTCAGCAGTAATAGCATTAAAGCTACTAAGGCTCTTACTCTGTGCCATTTGCAAGTAACCTCTAAGCTATGAGTTTTTATCATCACATAGAAACATAGATATTGACGGCAGATAAGAGCCATAGGCCCAGCAAGTCTGCCCGGTATTCCCTAACAGTATAAACTTATCTAGTTTGTAGGATAGCCGTATGCTTGTCCCAGGCATTAGTTAGTATGTAGGATAGCCTTATGCTTGTCCCAGGCATTGGTTATTATGTAGGATAGCCTTATGCTTGTCCCAGGCATTAGTTATTATGTAGGATAGCCTTATGCTTGTCCCAGGCATTAGTTATTATGTAGGATAGCCTTATGCTTGTCCCAGGCATTAGTTATTATGAAGAATAGCCTTATGCTTGTCCCAGGCATTAGTTATTATGTAGGATAGCCTTATGCTTGTCCCAGGCATTAGTTATTATGTAGGATAGCCTTATGCTTGTCCCAGGCATTAGTTATTATGTAGGATAGCCTTATGCTTGACCCAAGCATTAGTTATTATGTAGGATAGCCTTATGCTTGTCCCAGGCATTAGTTATTATGTAGGATAGCCTTATGCTTGTCCCATGCAATTTTAAAGTCCCCCACAGTGTTTGTTGCTACTACCTCTTGAGGAAGTTTATTCCATAAATAAATCACTCTTTCTGTAAAGAAGCTTCCTCAAATTACTCCTGAATCTACTACCCTTTAGCTTGAGCTCATGACCCCTTGTTCTTGAATTTTCCATTTTATGTAAAATACCCACAGCCTCAGTTTTACTAAACCCTTTAATGTACTTGAAAGTTGCTATCATATCACCTCTTTCCCTTCTCTCCTCTAAGCTATACATATTTAGGTCATTGAGCCTATCCTGGTAAGTTTTATTTTTTAGACCATGTACCATTTTGGTAGCGCTCCTTTGCACAGATTCAAGTTTGTTAATATCCTTCTGAAGATATGGCCTCCAGAACTGCACACAATACTCAAGATGAGGCCTAACTAATTAATTATCACAGATCTGAATATCTCAGCTGTGACATTGCTCTCTGCAAGCAGACTGAATTTTAAGTGTATCTGCCCAGTATTCCTAGAGAATCACAGACCTGAATATCTCAGCTGTAACATTGCTCTCTGCAAGCAGACTGAATTTTAAGTGTATCTGCCCAGTATTCCTAGAGAATCACAGACCTGAATATCTCAGCTGTAACATTGCTCTCTGCAAGCAGACTGAATTTTAAGTGTATCTGTCCCAGTATTCCTAGAGAATCACAGACCTGAATATCTCAGCTGTAACATTGCTCTCTGCAAGCAGACTGAATTTTCAGTGTATCTGCCCAGTATTCCAAGAAAATCACAGACCTGAATATCTCAGCTGTAACATTGCTCTCTGCAAGCAGACTGAATTTTCAGTGTATCTGCCCAGTATTCCTAGAGAATCACAGACCTGAATATCTCAGCTGTAACATTGCTCTCTGCAAGCAGACTGAATTTTCAGTGTATCTGCCCAGTATTCCAAGAAAATCACAGACCTGAATATCTCAGCTGTAACATTGCTCTCTGCAAGCAGACTGAATTTTCAGTGTATCTGCCCAGTATTCCAAGAAAATCACAGACCTGAATATCTCAGCTGTAACATTGCTCTCTGCAAGCAGACTGAATTTTAAGTGTATCTGCCCAGTATTCCTAGAGAATCACAGACCTGAATATCTCAGCTGTAACATTGCTCTCTGCAAGCAGACTGAATTTTCAGTGTATCTGCCCAGTATTCCTAGAGAATCACAGACCTGAATATCTCAGCTGTAACATTGCTCTCTGCAAGCAGACTGAATTTTA
Source organism: Bombina bombina (assembly GCF_027579735.1). NCBI lineage: Eukaryota > Metazoa > Chordata > Amphibia > Anura > Bombinatoridae > Bombina > Bombina bombina. The sequence goes on from NW_026513119.1 coordinate 188,852, forward strand.
AGTGTATCTGCCCAGTATTCCTAGAGAATCACAGACCTGAATATCTCAGCTGTGACATTGCTCTCTGCAAGCAGACTGAATTTTAAGTGTATCTGCCCAGTATTCCTAGAAAATCACAGACCTGAATATCTCAGCTGTGACATTGCTCTCTGCAAGCAGACTGAATTTTAAGTGTATCTGCCCAGTATTCCTAGAGAATCACAGACCTGAATATCTCAGCTGTAACATTGCTCTCTGCAAGCAGACTGAATTTTAAGTGTATCTGCCCAGTATTCTTAGAGAATCACAGACCTGAATATCTCAGCTGTAACATTGCTCTCTGCAAGCAGACTGAATTTTAAGTGTATCTGCCCAGTATTCTTAGAGAATCACAGACCTGAATATCTCAGCTGTAACATTGCTCTCTGCAAGCAGACTGAATTTTAAGTGCATCTGTCCAGTATTCCTAGAGAATCACAGACCTGAATATCTCAGCTGTAACATTGCTCTCTGCAAGCAGACTGAATTTTAAGTGTATCTGTCCCAGTATTCTTAGAGAATCACAGACCTGAATATCTCAGCTGTAACATTGCTCTCTGCAAGCAGACTGAATTTTAAGTGTATCTGCCCAGTATTCCTAGAGAATCACAGACCTGAATATCTCAGCTGTAACATTGCTCTCTGCAAGCAGACTGAATTTTCAGTGTATCTGCCCCAGTATTCCTAGAGAATCACAGACCTGAATATCTCAGCTGTAACATTGCTCTCTGCAAGCAGACTGAATTTTAAGTGTATCTGTCCCAGTATTCCAAGAAAATCACAGACCTGAATATCTCAGCTGTAACATTGCTCTCTGCAAGCAGACTGAATTTTAAGTGTATCTGTCCCAGTATTCCTAGAGAATCACAGACCTGAATATCTCAGCTGTAACATTGCTCTCTGCAAGCAGACTGAATTTTCAGTGTATCTGCCCAGTATTCCAAGAAAATCCCAGACCTGAATATCTCAGCTGTAACATTGCTCTCTGCAAGCAGACTGAATTTTCAGTGTATCTGCCCAGTATTCCTAGAGAATCACAGACCTGAATATCTCAGCTGTAACATTGCTCTCTGCAAGCAGACTGAATTTTCAGTGTATCTGCCCAGTATTCCTAGAGAATCACAGACCTGAATATCTCAGCTGTAACATTGCTCTCTGCAAGCAGACTGAATTTTAAGTGTATCTGCCCAGTATTCCTAGAAAATCACAGACCTGAATATCTCAGCTGTAACATTGCTCTCTGCAAGCAGACTGAATTTTAAGTGTATCTGCCCAGTATTACTAGAGAATCACAGACCTGAATATCTCAGCTGTAACATTGCTCTCTGCAAGCAGACTGAATTTTAAGTGTATCTGCCCAGTATTACTAGAGAATCACAGACCTGAATATCTCAGCTGTAACATTGCTCTCTGCAAGCAGACTGAATTTTAAGTGTATCTGTCCCAGTATTCCAAGAAAATCACAGACCTGAATATCTCAGCTGTAACATTGCTCTCTGCAAGCAGACTGAATTTTAAGTGTATCTGCCCAGTATTCTTAGAGAATCACAGACCTGAATATCTCAGCTGTAACATTGCTCTCTGCAAGCAGACTGAATTTTAAGTGCATCTGTCCAGTATTCCTAGAGAATCACAGACCTGAATATCTCAGCTGTAACATTGCTCTCTGCAAGCAGACTGAATTTTAAGTGTATCTGCCCAGTATTACTAGAGAATCACAGACCTGAATATCTCAGCTGTAACATTGCTCTCTGCAAGCAGACTGAATTTTAAGTGTATCTGCCCAGTATTACTAGAGAATCACAGACCTGAATATCTCAGCTGTAACATTGCTCTCTGCAAGCAGACTGAATTTTAAGTGTATCTGTCCCAGTATTCCAAGAAAATCACAGACCTGAATATCTCAGCTGTAACATTGCTCTCTGCAAGCAGACTGAATTTTAAGTGTATCTGCCCAGTATTCTTAGAGAATCACAGACCTGAATATCTCAGCTGTAACATTGCTCTCTGCAAGCAGACTGAATTTTCAGTGCATCTGTCCCAGTATTCCTAGAGAATCACAGACCTGAATATCTCAGCTGTGACATTGCTCTCTGCAAGCAGACTGAATTTTCAGTGTATCTGTCCAGTATTCCTAGAAAATCACAGACCTGAATATCTCAGCTGTAACACTGCTCTCTGCAAGAAGACTGAATTTTAAGTGTATCTGTCCCAGTATTCCAAGAAAATCACAGACCTGAATATCTCAGCTGTAACATTGCTCTCTGCAAGCAGACTGAATTTTAAGTGTATCTGCCCAGTATTCCTAGAGAATCACAGACCTGAATATCTCAGCTGTAACATTGCTCTCTGCAAGCAGACTGAATTTTCAGTGCATCTGTCCCAGTATTCCTAGAGAATCACAGACCTGAATATCTCAGCTGTGACATTGCTCTCTGCAAGCAGACTGAATTTTCAGTGTATCTGTCCAGTATTCCTAGAAAATCACAGACCTGAATATCTCAGCTGTAACACTGCTCTCTGCAAGAAGACTGAATTTTAAGTGTATCTGTCCCAGTATTCCAAGAAAATCACAGACCTGAATATCTCAGCTGTAACATTGCTCTCTGCAAGCAGACTGAATTTTAAGTGTATCTGCCCAGTATTCCTAGAGAATCACAGACCTGAATATCTCAGCTGTGACATTGCTCTCTGCAAGCAGACTGAATTTTCAGTGTATCTGCCCAGTATTCCTAGAGAATCACAGACCTGAATATCTCAGCTGTGACATTGCTCTCTGCAAGCAGACTGAATTTTCAGTGTATCTGCCCAGTATTCTTAGAGAATCACAGACCTGAATATCTCAGCTGTAACATTGCTCTCTGCAAGCAGACTGAATTTTAAGTGTATCTGTCCCAGTATTCCAAGAAAATCAGACCTGAATATCTCAGCTGTAACATTGCTCTCTGCAAGCAGACTGAATTTTAAGTGTATCTGTCCCAGTATTCCAAGAAAATCAGACCTGAATATCTCATCTGTAACATTGCTCTCTGCAAGCAGACTGAATTTTAAGTGTATCTGCCCAGTATTCCTAGAGAATCACAGACCTGAATATCTCAGCTGTAACATTGCTCTCTGCAAGCAGACTGAATTTTCAGTGTATCTGCCCAGTATTCCTAGAGAATCACAGACCTGAATATCTCAGCTGTAACATTGCTCTCTGCAAGCAGACTGAATTTTAAGTGTATCTGCCCAGTATTCCTAGAGAATCACAGACCTGAATATCTCAGCTGTAACATTGCTCTCTGCAAGCAGACTGAATTTTAAGTGTATCTGCCCAGTATTCCTAGAGAATCACAGACCTGAATATCTCAGCTGTGACATTGCTCTCTGCAAGCAGACTGAATTTTAAGTGTATCTGCCCAGTATTCCTAGAGAATCACAGACCTGAATATCTCAGCTGTGACATTGCTCTCTGCAAGCAGACTGAATTTTAAGTGTATCTGCCCAGTATTCCTAGAGAATCACAGACCTGAATATCTCAGCTGTAACATTGCTCTCTGCAAGCAGACTGAATTTTAAGTGTATCTGCCCAGTATTCTTAGAGAATCACAGACCTGAATATCTCAGCTGTAACATTGCTCTCTGCAAGCAGACTGAATTTTAAGTGTATCTGCCCAGTATTCCTAGAGAATCACAGACCTGAATATCTCAGCTGTAACATTGCTCTCTGCAAGCAGACTGAATTTTAAGTGCATCTGCCCAGTATTCCTAGAGAATCACAGACCTGAATATCTCAGCTGTAACATTGCTCTCTGCAAGCAGACTGAATTTTAAGTGTATCTGCCCAGTATTCCTAGAGAATCACAGACCTGAATATCTCAGCTGTAACATTGCTCTCTGCAAGCAGACTGAATTTTAAGTGCATCTGCCCAGTATTCCTTAGAGAATCACAGACCTGAATATCTCAGCTGTAACATTGCTCTCTGCAAGCAGACTGAATTTTTAGTGTATCTGTCCCAGTATTCCTAGAGAATCACAGACCTGAATATCTCAGCTGTAACATTGCTCTCTGCAAGCAGACTGAATTTTAAGTGTATCTGCCCAGTATTCCTAGAAAATCACAGACCTGAATATCTCAGCTGTAACATTGCTCTCTGCAAGAAGACTGAATTTTAAGTGTATCTGTCCCAGTATTCCAAGAAAATCACAGACCTGAATATCTCAGCTGTAACATTGCTCTCTGCAAGCAGACTGAATTTTAAGTGTATCTGCCCAGTATTCTTAGAGAATCACAGACCTGAATATCTCAGCTGTGACATTGCTCTCTGCAAGCAGACTGAATTTTCAGTGTATCTGTCCAGTATTCCTAGAAAATCACAGACCTGAATATCTCAGCTGTAACATTGCTCTCTGCAAGCAGACTGAATTTTAAGTGTATCTGCCCAGTATTCCTAGAGAATCACAGACCTGAATATCTCAGCTGTAACATTGCTCTCTGCAAGCAGACTGAATTTTAAGTGTATCTGCCCAGTATTCCTAGAGAATCACAGACCTGAATATCTCAGCTGTGACATTGCTCTCTGCAAGCAGACTGAATTTTAAGTGTATCTGCCCAGTATTCCTAGAGAATCACAGACCTGGATATCTCAGCTGTAACATTGCTCTCTGCAAGCAGACTGAATTTTAAGTGTATCTGTCCCAGTATTCCAAGAAAATCAGACCTGAATATCTCAGCTGTAACATTGCTCTCTGCAAGCAGACTGAATTTTAAGTGTATCTGTCCCAGTATTCCTAGAGAATCACAGACCTGAATATCTCAGCTGTAACATTGCTCTCTGCAAGCAGACTGAATTTTAAGTGTATCTGTCCCAGTATTCCTAGAGAATCACAGACCTGAATATCTCAGCTGTAACATTGCTCTCTGCAAGCAGACTGAATTTTAAGTGTATCTGCCCAGTATTCCTAGAGAATCACAGACCTGAATATCTCAGCTGTAACATTGCTCTCTGCAAGCAGACTGAATTTTAAGTGTATCTGTCCCAGTATTCCTAGAGAATCACAGACCTGAATATCTCAGCTGTAACATTGCTCTCTGCAAGCAGACTGAATTTTAAGTGTATCTGCCCAGTATTCCTAGAGAATCACAGACCTGAATATCTCAGCTGTAACATTGCTCTGTGCAAGCAGACTGAATTTTAAGTGTATCTGCCCAGTATTCCAAGAAAATCAGACCTGAATATCTCAGCTGTAACATTGCTCTCTGCAAGCAGACTGAATTTTAAGTGTATCTGCCCAGTATTCCAAGAAAATCACAGACCTGAATATCTCAGCTGTAACATTGCTCTCTGCAAGCAGACTGAATTTTAAGTGTATCTGTCCCAGTATTCCAAGAAAATCAGACCTGAATATCTCAGCTGTAACATTGCTCTCTGCAAGCAGACTGAATTTTAAGTGTATCTGTCCCAGTATTCCAAGAAAATCAGACCTGAATATCTCATCTGTAACATTGCTCTCTGCAAGCAGACTGAATTTTAAGTGCATCTGTCCCAGTATTCCTAGAGAATCACAGACCTGAATATCTCAGCTGTGACATTGCTCTCTGCAAGCAGACTGAATTTTAAGTGTATCTGTCCCAGTATTCCTAGAGAATCACAGACCTGAATATCTCAGCTGTAACATTGCTCTCTGCAAGCAGACTGAATTTTAAGTGTATCTGTCCCAGTATTCCTAGAGAATCACAGACCTGAATATCTCAGCTGTAACATTGCTCTCTGCAAGCAGACTGAATTTTAAGTGTATCTGTCCCAGTATTCCTAGAGAATCACAGACCTGAATATCTCAGCTGTGACATTGCTCTCTGCAAGCAGACTGAATTTTAAGTGTATCTGCCCAGTATTCCTAGAGAATCACAGACCTGAATATCTCAGCTGTGACATTGCTCTCTGCAAGCAGACTGAATTTTAAGTGTATCTGCCCAGTATTCCTAGAGAATCACAGACCTGAATATCTCAGCTGTAACATTGCTCTCTGCAAGCAGACTGAATTTTAAGTGTATCTGCCCAGTATTCTTAGAGAATCACAGACCTGAATATCTCAGCTGTAACATTGCTCTCTGCAAGCAGACTGAATTTTAAGTGTATCTGTCCCAGTATTCCAAGAAAATCAGACCTGAATATCTCAGCTGTAACATTGCTCTCTGCAAGCAGACTGAATTTTAAGTGTATCTGTCCCAGTATTCCAAGAAAATCAGACCTGAATATCTCAGCTGTAACATTGCTCTCTGCAAGCAGACTGAATTTTAAGTGTATCTGCCCAGTATTCCTAGAGAATCACAGACCTGAATATCTCAGCTGTAACATTGCTCTCTGCAAGCAGACTGAATTTTCAGTGTATCTGCCCAGTATTCCTAGAGAATCACAGACCTGAATATCTCAGCTGTAACATTGCTCTCTGCAAGCAGACTGAATTTTAAGTGTATCTGCCCAGTATTCCTAGAGAATCACAGACCTGAATATCTCAGCTGTAACATTGCTCTCTGCAAGCAGACTGAATTTTAAGTGTATCTGCCCAGTATTCCTAGAGAATCACAGACCTGAATATCTCAGCTGTGACATTGCTCTCTGCAAGCAGACTGAATTTTAAGTGTATCTGCCCAGTATTCCTAGAGAATCACAGACCTGAATATCTCAGCTGTAACATTGCTCTCTGCAAGCAGACTGAATTTTAAGTGCATCTGCCCAGTATTCTTAGAGAATCACAGACCTGAATATCTCAGCTGTAACATTGCTCTCTGCAAGCAGACTGAATTTTAAGTGTATCTGCCCAGTATTCCTAGAGAATCACAGACCTGAATATCTCAGCTGTAACATTGCTCTCTGCAAGCAGACTGAATTTTAAGTGCATCTGCCCAGTATTCCTAGAGAATCACAGACCTGAATATCTCAGCTGTAACATTGCTCTCTGCAAGCAGACTGAATTTTAAGTGTATCTGCCCAGTATTCCTAGAGAATCACAGACCTGAATATCTCAGCTGTAACATTGCTCTCTACAAGCAGACTGAATTTTAAGTGCATCTGCCCAGTATTCTTAGAGAATCACAGACCTGAATATCTCAGCTGTAACATTGCTCTCTGCAAGCAGACTGAATTTTTAGTGTATCTGTCCCAGTATTCCTAGAGAATCACAGACCTGAATATCTCAGCTGTAACATTGCTCTCTGCAAGCAGACTGAATTTTAAGTGTATCTGCCCAGTATTCCTAGAAAATCACAGACCTGAATATCTCAGCTGTAACACTGCTCTCTGCAAGAAGACTGAATTTTAAGTGTATCTGTCCCAGTATTCCAAGAAAATCACAGACCTGAATATCTCAGCTGTAACATTGCTCTCTGCAAGCAGACTGAATTTTAAGTGTATCTGCCCAGTATTCTTAGAGAATCACAGACCTGAATATCTCAGCTGTGACATTGCTCTCTGCAAGCAGACTGAATTTTTCAGTGTATCTGTCCCAGTATTCCTAGAAAATCACAGACCTGAATATCTCAGCTGTAACATTGCTCTCTGCAAGCAGACTGAATTTTAAGTGTATCTGCCCAGTATTCCTAGAGAATCACAGACCTGAATATCTCAGCTGTAACATTGCTCTCTGCAAGCAGACTGAATTTTAAGTGTATCTGCCAGTATTCCTAGAGAATCACAGACCTGAATATCTCAGCTGTGACATTGCTCTCTGCAAGCAGACTGAATTTTAAGTGTATCTGCCCAGTATTCCTAGAGAATCACAGACCTGGATATCTCAGCTGTAACATTGCTCTCTGCAAGCAGACTGAATTTTAAGTGTATCTGTCCCAGTATTCCAAGAAAATCCAGACCTGAATATCTCAGCTGTAACATTGCTCTCTGCAAGCAGACTGAATTTTAAGTGTATCTGTCCCAGTATTCCTAGAGAATCACAGACCTGAATATCTCAGCTGTAACATTGCTCTCTGCAAGCAGACTGAATTATAAGTGTATCTGTCCCAGTATTCCTAGAGAATCACAGACCTGAATATCTCAGCTGTAACATTGCTCTCTGCAAGCAGACTGAATTTTAAGTGTATCTGCCCCAGTATTCCTAGAGAATCACAGACCTGAATATCTCAGCTGTAACATTGCTCTCTGCAAGCAGACTGAATTTTAAGTGTATCTGTCCCAGTATTCCTAGAGAATCACAGACCTGAATATCTCAGCTGTAACATTGCTCTCTGCAAGCAGACTGAATTTTAAGTGTATCTGCCCAGTATTCCTAGAGAATCACAGACCTGAATATCTCAGCTGTAACATTGCTCTGTGCAAGCAGACTGAATTTTAAGTGTATCTGCCCAGTATTCCAAGAAAATCAGACCTGAATATCTCAGCTGTAACATTGCTCTCTGCATGCAGACTGAATTTTAAGTGTATCTGCCCAGTATTCCAAAGAAAATCACAGACCTGAATATCTCAGCTGTAACATTGCTCTCTGCAAGCAGACTGAATTTTAAGTGTATCTGTCCCAGTATTCCAAGAAAATCAGACCTGAATATCTCAGCTGTAACATTGCTCTCTGCAAGCAGACTGAATTTTAAGTGTATCTGTCCCAGTATTCCAAGAAAATCAGACCTGAATATCTCATCTGTAACATTGCTCTCTGCAAGCAGACTGAATTTTAAGTGCATCTGTCCCAGTATTCCTAGAGAATCACAGACCTGAATATCTCAGCTGTGACATTGCTCTCTGCAAGCAGACTGAATTTTAAGTGTATCTGTCCCAGTATTCCTAGAGAATCACAGACCTGAATATCTCAGCTGTGACATTGCTCTCTGCAAGCAGACTGAATTTTAAGTGTATCTGTCCCAGTATTCCAAGAAAATCACAGACCTGAATATCTCAGCTGTAACATTGCTCTCTGCAAGCAGACTGAATTTTAAGTGTATCTGCCCAGTATTCCAAGAAAATCAGACCTGAATATCTCAGCTGTAACATTGCTCTCTGCATGCAGACTGAATTTTAAGTGTATCTGCCCAGCATTCCAAGAAAATCACAGACCTGAATATCTCAGCTGTAACATTGCTCTCTGCAAGCAGACTGAATTTTAAGTGTATCTGTCCCAGTATTCCAAGAAAATCAGACCTGAATATCTCAGCTGTAACATTGCTCTCTGCAAGCAGACTGAATTTTAAGTGTATCTGTCCCAGTATTCCAAGAAAATCAGACCTGAATATCTCATCTGTAACATTACTCTCTGCAAGCAGACTGAATTTTAAGTGTATCTGCCCAGTATTCCTAGAGAATCACAGACCTGAATATCTCAGCTGTAACATTGCTCTCTGCAAGCAGACTGAATTTTCAGTGTATCTGCCCAGTATTCCCTAGAGAATCACAGACCTGAATATCTCAGCTGTAACATTGCTCTCTGCAAGCAGACTGAATTTTAAGTGTATCTGCCCAGTATTCCTAGAGAATCACAGACCTGAATATCTCAGCTGTGACATTGCTCTCTGCAAGCAGACTGAATTTTAAGTGTATCTGCCCAGTATTCCTAGAGAATCACAGACCTGAATATCTCAGCTGTAACATTGCTCTCTGCAAGCAGACTGAATTTTAAGTGTATCTGTCCAGTATTCTTAGAGAATCACAGACCTGAATATCTCAGCTGTAACATTGCTCTCTGCAAGCAGACTGAATTTTAAGTGTATCTGCCCAGTATTCCTAGAGAATCACAGACCTGAATATCTCAGCTGTAACATTGCTCTCTGCAAGCAGACTGAATTTTAAGTGCATCTGCCCAGTATTCCTAGAGATTCACAGACCTGAATATCTCAGCTGTAACATTGCTCTCTGCAAGCAGACTGAATTTTAAGTGTATCTGCCCAGTATTCCTAGAGAATCACAGACCTGAATATCTCAGCTGTAACATTGCTCTCTACAAGCAGACTGAATTTTAAGTGCATCTGCCCAGTATTCTTAGAGAATCACAGACCTGAATATCTCAGCTGTAACATTGCTCTCTGCAAGCAGACTGAATTTTTAGTGTATCTGTCCCAGTATTCCTAGAGAATCACAGACCTGAATATCTCAGCTGTAACATTGCTCTCTGCAAGCAGACTGAATTTTAAGTGTATCTGCCCAGTATTCCTAGAAAATCACAGACCTGAATATCTCAGCTGTAACACTGCTCTCTGCAAGAAGACTGAATTTTAAGTGTATCTGTCCCAGTATTCCAAGAAAATCACAGACCTGAATATCTCAGCTGTAACATTGCTCTCTGCAAGCAGACTGAATTTTAAGTGTATCTGCCCAGTATTCCTAGAGAATCACAGACCTGAATATCTCAGCTGTAACATTGCTCTCTGCAAGCAGACTGAATTTTAAGTGTATCTGACCAGTATTCCTAGAGAATCACAGACCTGAATATCTCAGCTGTGACATTGCTCTCTGCAAGCAGACTGAATTTTAAGTGTATCTGCCCAGTATTCCTAGAGAATCACAGACCTGGATATCTCAGCTGTAACATTGCTCTCTGCAAGCAGACTGAATTTTAAGTGTATCTGTCCCAGTATTCCAAGAAAATCAGACCTGAATATCTCAGCTGTAACATTGCTCTCTGCAAGCAGACTGAATTTTAAGTGTATCTGTCCCAGTATTCCTAGAGAATCACAGACCTGAATATCTCAGCTGTAACATTGCTCTCTGCAAGCAGACTGAATTATAAGTGTATCTGTCCCAGTATTCCTAGAGAATCACAGACCTGAATATCTCAGCTGTAACATTGCTCTCTGCAAGCAGACTGAATTTTAAGTGTATCTGCCCAGTATTCCTAGAGAATCACAGACCTGAATATCTCAGCTGTAACATTGCTCTGTGCAAGCAGACTGAATTTTAAGTGTATCTGCCCAGTATTCCAAGAAAATCAGACCTGAATATCTCAGCTGTAACATTGCTCTCTGCATGCAGACTGAATTTTAAGTGTATCTGCCCAGTATTCCAAGAAAATCACAGACCTGAATATCTCAGCTGTAACATTGCTCTCTGCAAGCAGACTGAATTTTAAGTGTATCTGTCCCAGTATTCCAAGAAAATCAGACCTGAATATCTCAGCTGTAACATTGCTCTCTGCAAGCAGACTGAATTTTAAGTGTATCTGTCCCAGTATTCCAAGAAAATCAGACCTGAATATCTCATCTGTAACATTGCTCTCTGCAAGCAGACTGAATTTTAAGTGCATCTGTCCCAGTATTCCTAGAGAATCACAGACCTGAATATCTCAGCTGTGACATTGCTCTCTGCAAGCAGACTGAATTTTAAGTGCATCTGTCCCAGTATTCCTAGAGAATCACAGACCTGAATATCTCAGCTGTAACAGTGCTCTCTGCAAGCAGACTGAATTTTAAGTGTATCTGCCCAGTATTCCAAGAAAATCACAGACCTGAATATCTCAGCTGTAACATTGCTCTCTGCAAGAAGACTGAATTTTAAGTGTATCTGTCCCAGTATTCCAAGAAAATCAGACCTGAATATCTCAGCTGTAACATTGCTCTCTGCAAGCAGACTGAATTTTAAGTGCATCTGTCCCAGTATTCCAAGAAAATCACAGACCTGAATATCTCAGCTGTAACATTGCTCTCTGCAAGCAGACTGAATTTTAAATGTATCTGCCCAGTATTCCTAGAGAATCACAGACCTGAATATCTCAGCTGTGACATTGCTCTCTGCAAGCAGACTGAATTTTAAGTGTATCTGCCCAGTATTCCTAGAGAATCACAGACCTGAATATCTCAGCTGTAACATTGCTCTCTGCAAGCAGACTGAATTTTAAGTGTATCTGCCCAGTATTCCTAGAGAATCACAGACCTGAATATCTCAGCTGTAACATTGCTCTCTGCAAGCAGACTGAATTTTAAGTGTATCTTTCCCAGTATTCCTAGAGAATCACAGACCTGAATATCTCAGCTGTAACATTGCTCTCTGCAAGCAGACTGAATTTTAAGTGTATCTGTCCCAGTATTCCAAGAAAATCACAGACCTGAATATCTCAGCTGTAACATTGCTCTCTGCAAGCAGACTGAATTTTAAGTGTATCTGTCCCAGTATTCCAAGAAAATCAGACCTGAATATCTCAGCTGTAACATTGCTCTCTGCAAGCAGACTGAATTTTAAGTGTATCTGTCCCAGTATTCCAAGAAAATCAGACCTGAATATCTCAGCTGTAACATTGCTCTCTGCAAGCAGACTGAATTTTAAGTGTATCTGTCCCAGTATTCCAAGAAAATCAGACCTGAATATCTCAGCTGTAACATTGCTCTCTGCAAGCAGACTGAATTTTAAGTGTATCTGTCCCAGTATTCCAAGAAAATCAGACCTGAATATCTCAGCTGTAACATTGCTCTCTGCAAGCAGACTGAATTTTAAGTGTATCTGTCCCAGTATTCCAAGAAAATCAGACCTGAATATCTCAGCTGTAACATTGCTCTCTGCAAGCAGACTGAATTTTAAGTGTATCTGTCCCAGTATTCCAAGAAAATCAGACCTGAATATCTCAGCTGTAACATTGCTCTCTGCAAGCAGACTGAATTTTAAGTGTATCTGTCCCAGTATTCCAAGAAAATCAGACCTGAATATCTCAGCTGTAACATTGCTCTCTGCAAGCAGACTGAATTTTAAGTGTATCTGTCCCAGTATTCCAAGAAAATCAGACCTGAATATCTCAGCTGTAACATTGCTCTCTGCAAGCAGACTGAATTTTAAGTGTATCTGTCCCAGTATTCCAAGAAAATCAGACCTGAATATCTCAGCTGTAACATTGATCTCTGCAAGCAGACTGAATTTTAAGTGTATCTGTCCCAGTATTCCAAGAAAATCAGACCTGAATATCTCATCTGTAACATTGCTCTCTGCAAGCAGACTGAATTTTAAGTGCATCTGTCCCAGTATTCCTAGAGAATCACAGACCTGAATATCTCAGCTGTGACATTGCTCTCTGCAAGCAGACTGAATTTTAAGTGCATCTGTCCCAGTATTCCTAGAGAATCACAGACCTGAATATCTCAGCTGTAACAGTGCTCTCTGCAAGCAGACTGAATTTTAAGTGTATCTGCCCAGTATTCCAAGAAAATCACAGACCTGAATATCTCATCTGTAACATTGTTCTCTGCAAGCAGACTGAATTTTAAGTGTATCTGTCCCAGTATTCCAAGAAAATCAGACCTGAATATCTCAGCTGTAACATTGCTCTCTGCAAGCAGACTGAATTTTAAGTGCATCTGTCCCAGTATTCCAAGAAAATCACAGACCTGAATATCTCAGCTGTAACATTGCTCTCTGCAAGCAGACTGAATTTTAAATGTATCTGCCCAGTATTCCTAGAGAATCACAGACCTGAATATCTCAGCTGTAACATTGCTCTCTGCAAGCAGACTGAATTTTAAGTGTATCTGCCCAGTATTCCTAGAGAATCACAGACCTGAATATCTCAGCTGTAACATTGCTCTCTGCAAGCAGACTGAATTTTAAGTGTATCTGCCCAGTATTCCTAGAGAATCACAGACCTGAATATCTCAGCTGTAACATTGCTCTCTGCAAGCAGACTGAATTTTAAGTGTATCTGCCCAGTATTCCAAGAAAATCACAGACCTGAATATCTCAGCTGTAACATTGCTCTCTACAAACAGGTAGCCTTTGGAAGATAGTTTCCCACCCATCCCAAGCTCATTTCTTCATTTAGAAAAATGCATCCATACGCAATTATGTGAGTATTACCAACTTTCTAACTATCTGACCCCTGATCAATCAGGTTTTCGTACAAATCACTCCACTACAACTGCCCTCCTAAAAGTTTGCAATGACATCCAAACTGGCTTGGAACAAGGAGACCTAACTGGAGCTATTTTCCTTGATTTTGCAAAGGCCTTTGACACAGACCACGACATACTACTGCTCAAACTACAAAACTCTGGTATTGCTGATCACCCGTTAACCTGGTTTCGATCATATGTCTCCATTTCTGACAGCAACTACCTCCCTGTCCCAGTCACATGTGGTGTTCCCCAAGGTTCCATTCTCGGCCCCCTACTATTCACATTATTTATAAATAATCTGCCTAATGTCTGCAAATCCTCAACTGTACACATGTACGCAGACGACACAGTAATCTATGCAAACAATTCCGATCTGCCGCAGCTTGAAGCAGTGCTCCAAGACCAGTTCACAAAGGTAGAAAAGTGGATCTCAAAAAAACTCTTCCTAAACACTGACAAAACTGTCACAACGATCTTTAGAACGGGACCTAAACTACACAAACTTGAAAATTCCCATCTACGCATCAAGACAAAATCAAATTGCACACTGACCGCAGTCCATTCTTTTAAATATTTGGGTATGTTGTTAGACCCCAATCTATCTTTTGGACTCCACATAGAAAAACTTGCCTCTAAACTTTATCCAAAAATAGGTGCCCTGTACAGAAACAAATCCTGCCTCAGCCCTACTGTAAAGGAAAAAGATTGTACAGCAAATGCTGATGCCAATCGTGGATTATGGAGATGTAGTATATGCACCAGCACCGCAAACTCACCTTAATAAACTGAATACATTGTATAACTCGTTCTGCCGCTTTGTGCTACAATGTAACTACAGGACCCACCATTGTGACATGCTAAAAGAACTAAACTGGCTGTCGCTGGAATCCAGACGCACCCTCCATCTTTCCTGCCTTGTGTTTAAAAGCTTTTCTGGGAAGCTCCCACCCTACCTGAGCAATATGCTCTCCCCGGCTATTCCCACCTCCTATAACCTCCGATCCAGTACATTATTTAGCTTGCCTCAATACAAAAAGAAAGCAGCTCGATCCTCCTTTTCCTACAGAGCACCACAATTATGGAATGGCCTCCCGCACACTTTCAAACCTTCCCCAAGCCTAATATCCTTTAAGAGATCCCTCTCTACATATCCAGAGCCTATGAATACCCAAAAACTCCCCTCGCCCACCGGGTGAGTAAATGACAAAACTTACCAGCCCGCAAGAAACTTTAGTCGCCTGTGCGTGTCTGCATGTAGTGTGTGTATATATATATATATATATATATATATATATATACATACAGGGAGTGCAGAATTATTAGGCAAGTTGTATTTTTGAGGATTAATTTTATTATTGAACAACAACCATGTTCTCAATGAACCCAAAAAACTCATTAATATCAAAGCTGAATATTTTTGGAAGTAGTTTTTAGTTTGTTTTTAGTTTTAGCTATTTTAGGGGGATATCTGTGTGTGCAGGTGACTATTACTGTGCATAATTATTAGGCAACTTAACAAAAAACAAATATATACCCATTTCAATTATTTATTTTTACCAGTGAAACCAATATAACATCTCAACATTCACAAATATACATTTCTGACATTCAAAAACAAAACAAAAACAAATCAGTGACCAATATAGCCACCTTTCTTTGCAAGGACACTCAAAAGCCTGCCATCCATGGATTCTGTCAGTGTTTTGATCTGTTCACCATCAACATTGCGTGCAGCAGCAACCACAGCCTCCCAGACACTGTTCAGAGAGGTGTACTGTTTTCCCTCCTTGTAAATCTCACATTTGATGATGGACCACAGGTTCTCAATGGGGTTCAGATCAGGTGAACAAGGTGGCCATGTCATTAGATTTTCTTCTTTTATACCCTTTCTTGCCAGCCACGCTGTGGAGTACTTGGACGCGTGTGATGGAGCATTGTCCTGCATGAAAATCATGTTTTTCTTGAAGGATGCAAACTTCTTCCTGTACCACTGCTTGAAGAAGGTGTCTTCCAGAAACTGGCAGTAGGACTGGGAGTTGAGCTTGACTCCATCCTCAACCCGAAAAGGCCCCACAAGCTCATCTTTGATGATACCAGCCCAAACCAGTACTCCACCTCCACCTTGCTGGCGTCTGAGTCGGACTGGAGCTCTCTGCCCTTTACCAATCCAGCCACGGGCCCATCCATCTGGCCCATCAAGACTCACTCTCATTTCATCAGTCCATAAAACCTTAGAAAAATCAGTCTTGGGATATTTCTTGGCCCAGTCTTGACGTTTCAGCTTGTGTGTCTTGTTCAGTGGTGGTCGTCTTTCAGCCTTTCTTACATTGGCCATGTCTCTGTGTATTGCACACCTTGTGCTTTTGGGCACTCCAGTGATGTTGCAGCTCTGAAATATGGCCAAACTGGTGGCAAGTGGCATCTTGGCAGCTGCACGCTTGACTTTTCGTTATTTTGCGCCTTGGTTTTTCCACACGCTTCTTGCGACCCTGTTGACTATTTTGAATGAAACGCTTGATTGTTCGATGATCACGCTTCAGAAGCTTTGCAATTTTAAGAGTGCTGCATCCCTCTGCAAGATATCTCACTATTTTTGACTTTTCTGAGCCTGTCAAGTCCTTCTTTTGAACCATTTTGCCAAAGGAAAGGAAGTTGCCTAATAATTATGCACACCTGATATAGGGTGTTGATGTCATTAGACCACACCCCTTCTCATTACAGAGATGCACATCACCTAATATGCTTAATTGGTAGTAGGCTTTCGAGCCTATACAGCTTGGAGTAAGACAACATGCATAAAGAGGATGATGTGGTCAAAATACTCATTTGCCTAATAATTCTGCACTCCCTGTATATATATATATCTTATGTAAAAAGGCAATATAAATAGTGTTATTGTAATCCCACAAAGCATTGCAGACAGAGGTCCCAATTTGAATGCCCTGCAATCACTAGGTAGAAAAAAAACAGAGATATTATCTTTGTAATACTGTATGTACGTCTTGACTTTTATCCCCTAAGGAAAAAAAAAAAAAAAAAAAAAAAAAAAAAGATAAAATGGAGCTTTTTTTTTACTTCAGCATATGTGGGGGGTTATGATTGACTAAGTATATTTAATGCTGCCACCCTTCACCCTATAGCGCTGTGAGCGGTACTGCATTTAGCTGAACAATGAACAGTGACATAACGAGCATTTTAAAAATACTCCATCCCCACTTTCTGCCCAGCTGCCTTTCAACAACTAGTGCGACTGTCAGATTTGACTGGGTGCATGGAGATGGTATGTTCTCTACTAATTGGTAAAGTCAGTTTATGGAGCATCAATAGCATCCAGAAAAATTGTGCACTGCTCTATATTATGGTAGGCAGCTTGATCGTGTACATTGTGCTGAAGTACTGCAGAGGACCCTGGAGTACGTCAGCATAATGTACGTGCACAAGCTGCCTACCATAACTATATAGTCACTTTAACCCATACTTCATTCATACACAGAGAAGAAACACTCACCGCTCTAGCAGGATGTCTTCCCGCGCAGACAACTTTAGGGGTGGGAAGTAGCAACAGACAAGGAAGAGACCAAGAGCAATGGAGATAAGGGGAGGTCTTTGAATGCATTTAACAGAAAGAACCTCCCCTTTCTACCCTCCTTTCCCGTGTGCGCATATGTGAAAGTCAATTTGACATTTTTTATTATTGCTTCTTATATCCCACTTAAAATGTCAGGTCGCTGCACAGGCTGGTAACTTAAAAATTTTACTTGCTGGCAAGACATTTAGGTCGCCATTGGCGACCGGACCGGTCTATTCATATGCCCTGCATATCTCAAAACAGAATGCACCTGTCATGGTTGATTATATATTTCCTACCTGTTCTATGTTAAATTTTTGTTTATATATTGTGTATTATTATTGTTTTTGTAATTTATTGTACCCATTGTATCAATGCAATGTTTTGTGTACCCAGGACATACCTGAAAACGAGAGAAATGTCAATGTATCGTTCCTGGTAAAATATTTTATAAATAAATCTAGAAAGTGGCATAAGAACCTTACTATTTCTGCTGCAAATACCTCTACCAATACATCCAAACATTCTGCTAGCCTTACTCGCTGCATTACTACATTG